>NC_069368.1:63829924-64132954 GCF_021730395.1 Mercenaria mercenaria | reverse complement strand
CCTTCTGAATCCGCTAGTGTAAAGCCTTTGGGTGAAGCAACCCTATGAATTAAACGTAATCGATGAGTTAATGTATTATAAGAGCAACGTTTCTATCTTTCTTAAAGATAAAATATGATCTATCTTTCCTAAAGATAAAATATGATATTAAAACATCTTACACGTTATGTCATTCCGAAAAATGTTTTAAAATCAGTATGAAATTTGCGCGTCTCCAATAGTGGACAAAAGGATCGTGTGGACTAGGTCACAGCCATCCGAAAGTGAAAGTTGAAGATGGTCGAAACTTACGGTGTGTTGCGAAGATGGTCGAAACTTGTCACGTGACCCAAGTTTTTTTCTTATTTTCTTTTTTTATAAAAAGTGATAAAATATATATAGAATCTACATAAATATAATATTTTATCATTTAAATAAAGTATTAGTGTATCACACATCTACGAATAAAAAATCTGTTTCAGTATCGAAACCTGTCCCCGTGACTTGCTCCATGTCCCACATGCGGAAAAAATTAAACATACCCAAAAAAAATTAAGAAATTACCCTAATTTCAAGAATTTTGACACTTGTGGCCGGAAATTTCCATCTTCTTTCTTAGCTTACATCTTGAAGTCGTGCTTTCACCAGCTTGAAAGTAGTATATGTGCAAGTTTTGTCAATCATAGTGAAGCAGACATACCTGAAACAATCACAATTCATTATTTATCAATACTACTCGCTTATAGTTTGGATTCATTAAATCGGTAATTTCTTTATAAAATTTACGCACAAACTGATCCTAACAGATGTATGAAATTGTTGCACAAACAGACTGTCTAATCGTTCGTCATTTCAAAATCTACACTTCTGAAACATTATCAGCAAGATAATTACAGAAACTGAAAACAATGTCGGAAAGAGAATGTGTTAACTAAGTAACACAGATGAAGTATAAATGCAAAGCGTTTACAGAACTTTAAGGCAGGCCTTCGAGAACCGAGCTTTGCGGTAACGCACATGGTGATGGATTTGAAAACATCCGCCGGAACTACAAGGCAAACCTATCGGGGAGAACTTTTTTCTCTGCACAGTCGGAAAGAGGACGTCATTCTATTGCTCTAAATTATCACTGAAGTTTCAAAATGATCATATTCTTCGATAGATAATAACTTTAGAAAGTACTGGAAATACTGGCATTAATATTCAAAACGCCAGTATAACTGGCGAATAGGAAATAACGTCCACCATGCCCTCGGTTCTTTGGAAAATTTACAAATTATAGGAACAGAACAGAACAGAACATTTTATTTAGGATTTTAACTGTACAGTTTATCATCCATAAACATAATCACTAATACAAATACAAGGTCAAAATATATAATAATAATTAATATAATAGAGGGTGATATATAAACAAATTGCATCCATGTTTATATACAAATCAGTATTCTAAATAACTACATTTGTATGTTTCTTAAAACATTTTCACGAACTAATAACGCTTTTTCAATATATCTACATAAATTGCATAAAATCTTTTTTCTTATTGCATGTTAACATTTCAACAAATTTAAAAATACTGGGTCTTTTTTTTTTGTAATATTTCGGTAAACGGGTCTTTCTTACAAATTATAGGGACAAGGGGCTGAAAACACGCAAATGCCACAAGTCTGCGTTGATACAATTGCGAAAAACGTCAATAAAATCCAATCATGAGAATACTAGGGAAGTCTAGAGTGGAAGTAGTGCTTATGATTAGTACGTCATCTGACGACATTTTAAGAACACGTGCATTTATGTATACAATGATAACTGTCGGTAAGGTGTCTGTTTCTGATTACTTAAAAAAAAACAAAAAAAAAAACAAACTATACGTAAGTTCTAACTCAACAAAATACATTGTACTGGTATGCTTAATTGCACTTTAACTAAGTATAGGTGTTCTGTAGCATTTCGCACCTGATCAATAAAAGTGTCATACCACATAACAAAATTTAATTTAAAAATCAACTAACTCTTCATTCCCTTTATTCGTCCGTGTTATCATCTTAGGAAGCAGTTGGGGTTTGTTTGGACATTTCGCAAGTCGGCTAAAGATAATCGCATGCACACAGAGATCTGAAAGAAATAAAGGATAAATAAAAAATGTATCGTTTTGTTAATTTGCTAAACATGGGTGTTCTGTAGCATTTTATACAAATATGTACCATATATTACATACTTCAGTCAATCTTACTGATTGTTCAAGTAGAGCTAGCAGCCGATAGTTTCTGTTTTGAATTTGACTCAAATTTTGAGCCGCTACATAATGTCATTTGAATGTTTTTCAGAAGTTTACTGTTAGCGAGCTCAAAGAATCGAGCTTTACGGTAACGCAAGTATAGATCTTTTTACAGAGACCTATTACCCAAGCAACGAGAGACAATTTTCTCGCATGCGCAATCTATGTAGGGCAAAAAGACTTGAGGACGGATTACACCAAACCGGAAATGACTACTCAGTGTTACATGTGAAGTAGTCCAAAATGTAGTTCCATGCTATGGATGAAATCTGGTATAATGAGTGACATGAGGAGGTGACAGTTAAATTTTTGGCTTATGTTTATTGCTTATAGTACTGAAATAGATCTAGCCATTTTCATGTAAATTTCTTGGAATAGTTTTATTCTTTGCGAAAAATGTCTACCTACGCGTAACTGCTAAACGGCTGTTTTCATGGGGCATTTTAGAGGTGATGTTTCTCAGAACAATTATTTTTCTTAATTCAACATAACATGTCAATATTTTTCTATTTTTGATAAGAAGACATGTTATACTAAATGACCATATATGGTTTTTCATATCATTGAAATGCTCTAAAGTGCTGAAAATGAGGTCTGAATGTTTTGTTATTAATATGAAATAAATAAGGACTTGAATGGTAGAGTGTAACCTATAAGTTGTGCAGGGGTAAAAATTTAAACTTGTTTAGATGTGGCTGTAAACAGGCTAGTTTGGCCAGATTATGATAGAAGATGACAATTTCAGTGCAATTAGCAGAGAAAAAGAAGAAAAACTAAAAATATTTCAAATCACTGTTTTGGGTGTATTTTTTTTTAAAAAATGCATATTTTATTGACTAAATATTGTATGTTTTAGGTGTCAGGGGTGAGTTTGGGTATATTTCACAGTAACAGTGTGGATTTGAGTGCAGTTTATGGTAAAACTTGATAAAATATGGCAAAAAAAGCTCAAGCAAGGAAAAGTGGTCAAAAATGAAAGTTGCGACAGCTTTTTTCCAGGAAATTTGGGCGCTAGCAACGTTACTGAAAAAGCCATAAAACCTTGAAATTGATTGTATCAAACTGAAACTGGTATTTTTTTTTTATGCATTTAGGTTCTGGTACAATTTAAGTGAAATAACACATTTTGAGTATGAAAAATGTTTCTTTTAAAGGGCGGATACACCAACCGGAAATGACTACTCAGTGTTACATGTGAAGTAGTCCAAAATGTAGTTCCATGCTATGGATAAACTGGTAAAAAGAGTGACTGAGGAGGTGACAGTTAATTTTGGCTTATGTTTATTGCTTATAGTACTGAGAATAGATCTAGACCATTTTCATTGTAAATTTCTTGGAATAAGTTTTATTCTTTGCGAAAAATGTCTACCTACGCGTAACTGCTAAACGGCTGTTTTCATGGGGGCATTTTTAGAGGGTGATGTTTTCTCAGAACAGATTATTTTTCTTATATTCAACATAACATGTCAATATTTTTCTATTTTTGATAAGAAGACATGTTATACTAAATGACCATATATGGTTTTCATATCATTGAAATGCTCTAAAGTGCTGAAAATGAGGTCTGAATGTTTTGTTATTAATATGAAATAAATAAGGACTTGAATTGGTAGAGTGTAACCTTGACCGCACAATAGAAATTACGTTAGAGTTATATTGTATTTCAATCTATTCGATCAGTAATGAATTTTTTTTTATAGTAAATATCCACCACAAGAAAAAGAAAATATCTTTGCAAAACCGCACCTGGTATACTTTAACTAATGCGTATTATCATGGATGGTTTTGGATTTATAAACTTTTTTTTCAGCAATTTTAATTCGACAAATTTAGTTTAAGAAAAAAAAAGATATTTTCCATGAATTTATAAAGTAATTATGAAGCTTTTATTTTATTTCCTAACATGATCTCACAGAACTTACCACCTATGGTAATAAGCTTACATGATACTTTCAATATAATTTAAAGTCGAAGCTAAAAACAAAATATTCAATTAACGAAGTTCAGCCTTCGATTTTGTATCCAATTATACTCAAATGGGGATCAATTCATTCCGTATTCAAAAGATATTTATCATCTTAAAATTTGTATTTTTTATTTCTATTGATTTTTTGAACTCGAAAGTTTTTATTTGACGATATCAAAGTAGTTCGGATGGTGAATGCAGCGGTTAGATTTAATAGAGAGGAGGCGGGTAGCGGGGAGGGTGTTCTACACTTGCATTCTTTATCTGTTGTTAACCCTTGCCCTGCCTAAATTTCTATAATGTTCTCTCAATCTTTCAATTTGGACAGTACCATTAACTGTTAAAAGGGATGCTTACCAAAAAGATACTGACTGAATGGCGAACAGTGCCGATCATGATCAGACTGCACGGATGTGCAGGCTGATCATGATTTACACTAATCGCAAAGGCAGACTCAGTGGTGTCCAGCATGATAAGGTTAAACATTGTTCTATTCTTTGTGGAATTCATAATTATTCTATTAATTTACGGGTAATGACTTCTGCGCACGATACATTTTCGATATGAAAATGATCCAGCATGTAAACATTAGAGATACAAAAAAAGAGAGAGATTTATATTAGGCTCCGCTACGTGATATGTATGCCGTACAATGAAAAAATCAACATAGTGGCTTTTCGACCAGCATGGCTCCAGACCAGGCGGATGCGCAGGCTGGTCTGGATCCATGCTGGTCACAAAGCCACTATGTTTGTTTTCGCATGGCGCGGCTCAATATTTTTAATCCGAGTGCGTTTTTTATGACATTGTTGACCGAAGGCATTAAAGTATGTCACATCAAAGTCATATGCTTCAGTAAATTTTATGATCCGCTCTAATTAGGGGACACTCTCGAAATAAAGTTAGGGTCTTGATTACGTAAGTGACGTATGTTTTATCAGTCAATTGCATAACAGTTACGTAATGATTTCCGGTTTATTACTTAAAACAGTAACTTTAGTGACATGAAGCCGCGACCCCTATGTATGTAGAGGCCATTCAAGTCGGAGAAAAATATATGCAACAACCATTCGAAGTTGTGGAAAAAATAGATAAAATGAAAGAAAATATGTGGATAGATTCTCGCGAATTCTTTTGAGTAGTGAATAGTTTCTTTGTTACATATAACTGACATGTATATTTTTTAGCTAAATCTGATTTCTTTGAGCTCGTTTTGAGACCTTTCTTATTTCATATTATTCACTCTATGTTTATGGTACTTACCATAATTTAAAGATTTTGACCCTTGCAAGTCGCATCTGTGTCCGGAAATTACGTTTACCATCTGTTTACTACGCATTATCTTGTAGACGTGCATTCACCGTCCCGACATCACGCGTCTTTATGAACCGACATACCTGAAATGATCACAATTTATCGGGAACTTAAAAACATTCACTCACTGTTCGAATGCATTAAATTGATAAATTTTGTCAAAAATAAAAAAAAATGAAGCAAACGTAAGAATTTACGATAACCAAAAAAAAATGTGTTTGTTTATTTATTTTTGTGGATTCTCTTAACTGATACCGCCGAAATAATGAATATACGGTGCCCCTAAAGTGACATGTTACACACTTTTTTTCCAATTAGGTAATGTGAGACTTTTTTTATTTCGTTTAAAATAGCCGCCGGTTTCTTTTTGCCATGCCGGTATTTGGCAAATTCAGCCCATATTTATACGCGCTTTACAAAAATGAAAATTGCCTTAAATTGTTACATTAACCCACCTATTTTAAAGTTAGTATGTTTTGATATGATATCATAACTAGTTATTTGTTAATCAGTACGAGAAAATTACATTTGCCATGGCAAAAGCGGTTTTGCCATGGCAAATCGGTCTTTTGCCATGGCAAAATGTGTTGCCATGGCAAAATAATTTTGCCATGGCAAGAAAATTCATGATTTTGCCATGGCAAAATTGCCATGGCAATTTTTTTTTCATTTTTCTTAAAAAGTGATTTTATTTATTTCCAAACGAATGTATTGGTAGAAATATGTTGTTTCATATCGATAACTCAGTTTTTTTTTATTTTGCCATGGCAAAAACTGGCCATGGCAAATTTGCCATGGCAAGATTCTGCCATGGCAAAATTGCCATGGCCAGCTTTTGCCATGGCAATTTTGCCATTGCAAGTTTCTGCCATTGCAACTTTGCCATGGCAAGATTCTGCCATGGCAAAATTTTATCATGGTAAGTTTGCCATGGCAAGATTTTGCCATGGCAATTAATTTATTTTTTTTTTAAATATTTTAAAGGAAGTTTGATAAATTTAGTGATTATGAAATACAATACTGGCAAAAACAGAAAAGATTTTAAATTTCTTGGCACATTTAAATCTGGAAGAACAGAATCTTGCTACATATATTGTTTCACCATTACTGGGATAAATGCTGATTGATTTTCAGCGGCAATAAGTAGTTTTTTACTTCCTTGTTTTAATGAATGAGAATGTATGAAATGTATTTGTAATATTACATAACAGTGACCGTGTGCCATATGTTTTTCTATTTAGAACAATACAAATATTACTTAAATTACAGAACATATCTATTCATCAAATAAGTAAGTTTCTTTCGTTTATGAAATACGATATTAGTTATTATCATAGTATCTTGGTCTTTGATGTTATATATGACTCGAAAATTTTAGCAGGCTTGGATAATCTAAGCGCCGCGCAAAAATAGAAAAAAATATCCCAACAAAAATGTTTAGCCCTTTAAAGTTGTTTTTTTTATATTCTTCATCTGCAATCAGGTACTTAAGCATTCAAGACATAATTGTGAATACAGCGATTTTTATTGACGAATAGGAAAAATATGTATCAGATTTTCCCTTGCACATACATATATAATTGTGTGAGTCTTCAAAATACAAGACAGTGGTTATATCGTATTTTTATTTAAGAAGAAACAGATATAATCTATAATGGATATAACAGACTAGTTTGGCTATATGGAAAGAAACAGATATTATAATTCACAATGTGTAGCAAAGCTGATTGTCAAGTAACTATCTACTTGCAAGGTACACGATATGTTATGAAATATAGCCATTTTTATTTATTAACATAATACGTCAGCAGTGAAATTTTCAAATAGAAAAGACCGATAAAACGTTTTCCGTATACAGTGGACACGTGTTTTCAATATCTTAGTAATGCTTACTTAAAGTAAATAGCTTGTATTGCGTAACTATATGATTTTTTGAAAAGTAGTACTACAAATATTTTACAACGGAAAATATTTTGTCCAAACGATTCTCAGGCGAAAATAGTAGACTACTAAATAGGCATTTATAGCCAAATGTTATTTATGACGAATTTAAAGTATCTTTACAAATCCTCGCGCGATATAGTGTAAACTTAATGAATCGGCGAGTGGAATGTTAAAATATTATCCAGAGGTACCTACATTCAATCAAACAAGAAGCTGCGTTTAAGTGGCAGGGGACAGTTTTGGCCCGGGTACGTTTTTTAAATAAAATAGACATATGCACTTTACAGGCATATGCATGTATATTTCAACTGGTTATTTATGATGTGTATAGAACTAAGGATTCCTGCGTACGAGTGATTATTGTGTAAAATAAATATGTGCATGTATCGATTTTCCTAGCTCCATGTAGACGGCCGGGTCTAAAACTTTACCTGAGGTAACGGAAGTCAGACGAATTGGAAACAGTCATCCATCCATCCAGCTTCAGCTCAAATTTGCGGAAAAAGTAAACGGTCATCAGTCACTTTTCTTCCCACTATTATTTTTATCTGGCCACATGCTTTAAAAGTATGCATGTGTTTTAGGTCAGTCATTTGCAGATAATACGGTACAGTTCGTGCAAGATGTGCATTTTGGGCCTTTTACTTGTTTTTATCACAGAAGCAACAGAATCGGCAGACTGAAAATGTCACATAATGAAGTGCTATGTGTATGCAAGACATTCAATAATTGCCTTGAATTTGTCGAAATTGGATTTTTTATGTTTTTTTCGCACTGGTATCAGCGCAGAGTTGTGGAGTTTTCAAATTTACTGTCCCTTGCCCCTATAAAAGATTCGGCCAAAATTAAATTTCGGAAATCTCTTGATTTTGCGCAGTTTTAGGTAGTTTAGAACCTCTAGATTGATATTTTAAACTTTCTGGGGACTTAAAACGCTAAATGACGGCACAGCAGCTCAAAAATATTGCGGTGAGGATACATCAAGGTTTGAAAGTCAATATCTGCACAGACGATTTTTCAAAATTCTACCACTATTAATCGTGTAAAAACACCATTTTCATTATTCTTAACCCACGTTAACTGTCCAACAATAAAAGTGTACAACAATTATACAACTATAAACCTGTTCTAGCTTACAAACGACCCAAAAACCTACAGGATTATCTTACTCATTCGTCACTAAACAAAAAATCTTTGGATTGTAAAAAGTAGATGTAACAGACGCAGATGTATACATTGTGACAGTATTATTGAAAGTGATACATTTACGAGTACAAATACAGGGAAAACTTTTAAAATATTTTTCGGTGGAAACTGCACGTCTAGTGACGTTATTTATTTAATCACATGTAAAGGTGTAAAGTACAATATGTCGGTCAAACGCATCAACTTGTGTCGAAACGGATGAACAGTCATAAATTTGATATCAGAAGTATATGTGACCCAAGTTTTTCATCAAATGTTGCTCTTCATTTCAATTCTACTGAACATTCTATGGAAGACTTTTATGCCGATTGACTTAGTGCGTGATAACATGGATAGACTGCTAAGGAGACATATTGGATTCATAAATTAGATACGTTATAGCCGCACGGTATGAATGCAAAGTCAGGTATAAATTCTCAAAGTAACTTTATTAGAACTGAAATGTCTCGTGTTATGTGTATGATGTTGAAGTTAAGTTTTGCACTTTTATATACTCCCTGTTTTATATAGTTACGTAACCTTTCTGTATAATCTTAACACTACCAAAATTATTCAGCTTTAATTTTTAACATGTTTGTGTTCTCAATTTATTGTAAATATAAATATTTTTTATGACAACATTTTAAGAAAACAACAAAATGCATCTTAATTATTACTCCCTTTATTAATATAAAAATTTGATAAAAACAGTACCGGCTGCAAGTTTTTATATGGAACGTAATTTGATTAATTCTGGCATACATATTGTATTTGTTAAATAAATTAGCGCATAATATTATAAACAATTAGATTAATTTTTTAAATGTTCAATTATCTTGTTAATAATTTAATGTCTTTCCTTCATATATATATATATATATATAACAAAGTGTGCCGTTATCGTTGCTTTATGAATTTTAAAATGAATCTCTGCTGGATTCTACCTTTAAAACTTTTATATTTGAATCTTCAATAATTAACTGTTATTTCCACTTTTTTGAATACTATTTACTGGCCGAGTCTCTGTGGAAATTCATGTATCATTTGATCCAGTTAATTAATGATGAGTTTAATATGTGTATTATCTAAATTATAACGTCTACAACTAAATAGAATAATAATGTACATTATTTAACATTCATAGACGTATTATTTTATGATGCACTTTAAATTTATAAACCAATTATGGCGTCTAAACGTCGACGTCCATTTGGCGCGTCAACGTCATTTCCGCATTTCACGTATCATTGTGTATGTTATTGTCAATTCTAATATGCTTGCCTCTGTTAAAGCACTCTTACGCTAGAATGACGTCACATTAACGTGCGGTGACGTCAAAGCTTTTGTTGCGACCAAGAAAGATCGCTTCTATATTTTATCTACTGTTTTAGTTGAAGGGCATATAAGAATCGAAATAATTTATAGCACAAACGTGTTTTAACACTATTTATGCACTCGGGTGGTGATACGTCGTTCAAATAATTTCACTCGGGCTGCGCCCTCGTGATATTATTACGCCCGACGTATAACCACCCATCGTGCATAAATAGTGTTAAAGCACTCTTTTGCTATAAATTATTTCTTAACTGAAGAAGCTTATTAAAGCGAAACATGTTTTGACAAAACTGTGTTGGTTTATGAATTTTCAACATTATGTGCTATTTTTAACAAACACAGGTTTACATAAGTTATTGATTGAAAAGACAAAACAATCCACATTAGAGACGGCATATTTCCAAATGCTTCGGGCATTCATACAATGATTATTTTTATTTTTACAGACTTTTGTTTTTATTTATTTTGCTGCGAATTTTTAATCCACTGTTATAAGGATGAGTTATCATGATTGTTCTTTTATGAAATATTTAAATATTTATTTAGAATGTAGTGATAATACACGTTTTTTTGTGTATTAACGTCTACAGAAGCCCTTGGGATATGTTTGTGACCTCGACCTTCGGTCTCGGTCACAAACAATCCCGCGGGCTTCTGCAGACGTTAATACACAGAACAAACGTGTATTGTCGCTATTCTTGCATAAAAATATATTTCACGACGATTTATGTATTGTTTTCATACGTGATGACTTGACGATTCCGGTACATTTTTTATTTACCATTCCAGTTGTTCTTGGAAACGGTAAACATGTTTTAAATATCCGTATCCAGGGCCCGGAAATAAACAACACTATCAAAAACACATCCTGAAGGGTTTTAAGCGATGTTTTTATCTATCATTATTACAAACATAAGATTACCAATAATTGTTCATATCATTTCACAATTTGGTGGACTCGATCATAATTTCATGAATAATAACTTTACATTTGAGTTACATTGAGTACGGACACGCAGTTGGAGTACGGATGAGTACGAACGCAGTGTCAAGTTTCCAAGCTGTTTATATAAATTCTTCGAGAAATTAGATATAAACATACTGACTGATACTTACAAAAATCATAAACATGATACCTAAAGACAAAGAATCGCACAGGTAAACACGCGGTTCTTTAACATTCACGGTTGTCTACAAATCTGAATTGACGCAGAGTTCTAAAGGGGAGTAAACAAGGGAAGAAAACGAGTACGAACAATGTTGGGGCCAGCGCATTTGGCGTTAGATACTGATACAGTAAAACATTCTATGGTTTAGATTGCATCTTTAATGCTTCAAGAAGAGGTTTTTATGAAAGAAAAAAGACGCAGATACCAGATGTCAATCTGCGCAGAATTACATATACGTCCCTGGGAAAGCATTTCAAAAATAAAAATCGGGTATTAACAGCACGTGAATTGCCTTGTTTGCACACGGTTTTTTCTCCGTTAATACATGGGCGGATCCGGCGAAAAAGTAGTTTTTATGCAAGAATTAAACATTTGAGGATGAATAATTATAAAATATGAATTATGCAGCGAGTAAACACTGACACGGATTACACTCTGCATTCGTTGGTGTTTTGATAAATTATTCACATATTTAAAGGGGATACAATACAGCTTTAATACGGGAGCTGGCGTATTTTTCAAATTAGATATATTTTACTTCCTATGTACTATAAATCTATCATCGGTCTAAAAATCAACCAAAAGGAAAGGTAGAAACACATAACTTCATATAAGTTGCTTACGGGCGACACACAAAAATCCTAACCAGTAGAGATAGATCATACATTTGTTATACATCTCATTATTCTATACTTATTTTATCTATCCGATCGCGAACGTTCATTTGCAACACGTGACCGTACAATATATTACAGTATTTGGATGCACGTGCGTACAAAAATCCTGTATTTTCTGTATTTGGACGCACGCGCGTACAAAAATCCTGTATTTTCTGTATTTGGATGGTTCAACAGTCCCGTGTTAAACATACGATAAAGCCCGGAA
Source organism: Mercenaria mercenaria (assembly GCF_021730395.1). Lineage (NCBI taxonomy): Eukaryota > Metazoa > Mollusca > Bivalvia > Venerida > Veneridae > Mercenaria > Mercenaria mercenaria. Next base: position 64,120,896 of record NC_069368.1, on the reverse strand, counting down.
CGCGTGAAAATGTTCCGAATGCAAATCGGATGAAGTAGGCGCTCTATGTACAGAGTTTGATTATGCGCTTTGAAATCTTGATTTAATTTGAGGTTTTTTTTTTCTTTCTTTTTGTTTACAACACACAAAAATGATTCAAGGGATAACAATGTTATCTGATTAAGATATTAAAACGTTTGTTAATAATCAAAAACTTAAAAATACAGTAAAAAGGATCATCAGATGTTGGAATATTTGAAAAGTCGCTAAAAGAAGCCGTTCCGGACGAAACCTAGAAATTGGTATCAGCCATGACTGTCTGAATAGCTACCTCAGCAATTTATATATAAGGGTTAAGAAACAAAATGGAGAAGATTATGAATGGCAACGGACGGGCGGTCAGCATCCAAAACATGTCTGCTCTACAACTCAGTTTTCGCTGATTCTTCACCAGACTTGCTGACAATGTTTGTGGGCATTACATCTCGGCCATTTCGATAACTAGCCAAATTGTACCACGCACTCTTTGATTATAATAGTCCTTGAATTACTCGAAAAACAGGCAACTTAGCCTTGTCCGCTCTTAAAAGTCGAACAGTTTTCATCCGATCTTCACCAAACTTGCTGACAATGTCGGTGGGCATAATATCTCAGCCAAGTATTATTACAACCCAAATCGCCAAATGGCTGTTGTAGGGATGTTGCACCATATACCTTTTTTCATGATGATACGTAGAAAAAAAAACACATTCAATGAATTACGTATATTACGTATGAAGTGAAATAAATATATAATAAAAAGGTTATTTAAGGTCAAACATTGTTCTGTATAATATATATTTGCACTCATACCAAGCTGGGAAAAACTAGAAAAGGCAGGAATACAATATTCAGTGAAACTTTTTAATTTAAACTATTAATATAGTAAGATAAAATAGATATAGAATAAAAAGGTTATTTAACATTGTACTGTACAATACGAGATATATTTGGATCGTACCCAGCTGAGAAAACTATATTGAACTCGCCTAGCGGCTCGTCCAATATGGTTTTCTCAGCTGGGTACTCGTCCAAATATGTCTCCGTATTGTACAGAACAATGTTAAATAACCTAATAATATTGAATGCAAGATGCATGTTGTACTGTTTAAAAGTGGTGTTAATTTTATTTTAAAACGAACAGATACAAAAAAAGTTACAATTGCAGTATCATAACAAATGTCTCTAAAATACCGTTATATAAAAGAAACAAAAGTTATTTACACTGGCATCAGTCACTAAGTATAATGCATAATCACACATGCGCAAAATGCTAAATACCAGGTAGACGCAAAACAACTAATGGATACTGTATGACACGATATATCATCCCGTCAGTCAGAAGATCAAAGTGCGATACCGCCTTTGACGTCTTTGTTTGTGTTTTATCTAATCAGGATAACAGTACATTTGTATCATAATCAGTACATTATTGACTCGAATAGCTTCGGACAATATCTCTACTAGTATATTGTAAATATTTTAGTAAAAAAGTTGAAATTGTAGTAAAAAAGTTCAGATACGTTCAGGTGTTTAAAACTATCTTCATGCAGTTAAATCGAATAAATCTAATGAAATTAACGCATAATGTATGACTTATAATCACTCATTTTTGTAATTAAACTCGTAGTCATGTATTTTGGAAAAGGAATGTAATTGTTGAATGAAAAATTCTGCGATAAAGCATGTAAAAATCTGACTATCTATATTTTGACTATACGTATCTTTTTTTAATGGGACCCTTTTCAATCACGTGTAAGGATGAATCTTATAACACGTCACCTTATTTATGTCGTCGGCCCATAGTTTATGCTATTGAATTGTCTAAATTCAAACAGTTTATTTTCCTGTACTTAAGTCGTAACTTAAAGAAACGTTTTAATGAAATTTACATCTGACTTCATGCAATGAGAAACTTTATGGATCGTTGGGCGGTATATAGTGAAAAATATTGCCCAACGGTCCGAAAAAAGTCATTCAATAAGTGTGTGTATAAAGTTTAACGTCAATCAAAGTATTTGTTTTAGTGTTACACTAACAAGTTACACTATCGAACCGGATTTTCTTACTAAATTACAATGTTCAAACGTTAGTAAAACGCCGGCGGGGAGTGCGGGGGGCTTGCATGATTTTCTTCTCAGACGCTTATAGAATTATAATCACATATCACAATGAAATTAAAGTAATGATCGCTATAGAGCCGTAGTGAGTTAAAACGTATCATTATGGAGCTGACGCAGTTTTCTGTGTGTATGGCTTTAGAACCAAGGGAACTTTTCCAGTAATGAAGGTTCAATAATACATCTTTCATTTTTTACCTTCAGCTTTGATTAACATGTAAACTTAAAAGATGATATTGTGACAACAGAATGTCAAATTATATGACAAGTAGGACCCGTTGCACCACTTGAGCTATATCTATCTCATACCAAGGGGGCGTACCCCAGGAACAGCCTAGAAATCATGACTCCCAACTTAGCACAGCCGCACCGGCACCATTTTAGCTCATATGGCGACTTTTCGGCTTTGATGGTGGAGAAAGACCTCAATTTTACCTCTGCGCATTATTTCATCTGGGGCGGTTACCTGGTAGAACACACAGCCCTTCCGCTCCGAAAACAAGCTCGATGGCTTCCGGCATGAGTTATTCAACGCCCCAGTGAAGTTTAAACCGGCATCGGAGAGGGGCAATTGATTCGACGTCAGCGACGCTCCTCTCTGCACACATCATGGATCCGCAAATGTGCAGTTGCACTATGCTAAAATATCATTATATGACATCTGATGATTTTAACTTAAGTACTTTTTGCATTTTAAGCATTTTCGTGTTTATTGAACAAATCAAGAACACAAGTTCTGCATTTACCGAGTCAAATGGGATAATATGTACGCAAATTTTAATAATGTTAAATGTGGCGATTCTAGCTTAAATACTTCCCGCATTATAAGCACCTAGATGGACAGCCGGACGGGCAACGCAAAAACAATATGCTCCGGATAAAAAGGATATCCTAAACTGAGTGAAGATTCCCATGCACTCCTTGTTATACAATGCACATCATGATTTCAACTTCCTAGTATTTTTTGAAATAAAAAGAGAAATGATTTTAAATGCTGTCAACGAGGTTACTGTTCTTCTGTACTGCTCTCTATCTCATAAATTTGATAAAAGTTACGTTGTCCGAGATGTTCTTAGTATTTTTGGACAAAAATAGCTACATAAATGGAAATAATCTGAATACTACAACACAAGATTTCAGTTTCTTGTACGATGCATTTCGTCTCAGCGCTATCTGTGTGCATTTTAAGTTTCAAAGTTCGGCTGTACCATTAGGACTTCAACTTGGTTATGGAAAATTTATGACTGAATATCCATATGGGAAAATTTAGACCCATCGATTTCACACGAGTGAAAATATTTATTAGCGCAAAGAAGGGAGCCCTTTACTTTATTTAAATTCATGAAAAAGTATTATAAGTATTTTAGCTTTGCAAACGATATGATAATATTCAATGCATTGTCTTTCTTTGAATATTTTTTTTTAAAAATGAATTTTAAATAAAATGGTCTTTTTGCGTATACTTTATGTCTGTCTATCTACAATTAGAAATATAGTAAAATGGATAATTTGCTGAAATTTCTTCTGTTTAACAAAAAATTTAAATAGATTTATGTGTGCTTAAGCCCTTTGCAAACGACATAGTAATTCTATATTCATTAGCTATTGTTTCATACTAATTTAATTTTCTAGGTGAAGAAGAAAATGGTCTTTTTTAAGCATTTTGCAGATGAGTATAGGTTTTTTTTCCTTATCGGAAAGACACGAACATTCCTTGTTTCCGTCAATTCTTACGGAATTTAAGCTCCTTATAACGGTAAAGACTGATTTTCTTTCACCCGCTAAACGCACACATGTAGGGATTATAAATTAGGGACGCTCCATAATATGATTTGTTTACAGCCAATAGTAAATTTTTAAACAGCTTGAGGACGAAGTTCAAAATTTAAAACAGAAACGTTGAAATTTAAGGCGGCATATTTTGGGCAAGTTGGAAAAGAAAATAAAAATTTAAAATTTTTGAAAGGTTTGATGTTGAATTTCGCTTACATTGAATTTCGCACAGACTCGGAAATCGAAATTAAAATAAAAAGAATTCGTCGAATTTCGAGGCAGAATGAAATTAGATCCAGCAGGATGACCGAAATTCAAAAATTTTGAGGGGAGCGGTCGTCCAGTGATTTAATTATATCGGCCGCTCACCAGGGGTCGTGGGTTCGAGCATCCTTTGAAAGGGGTCACGACCATGACTTCTCATATGAACCAGTACTGAGTTTTCCCGGAAGCTGGCTGTTTAAAAAAGATAGTTTCACATTCAATACCAGTTTTAAATTCGTTTGCTTTGAAAATTCGAGCATGCTGAAAATATACCGAGATATCTATTTTGATTTTTAACAAGGGCTGTGTTCAATAAACGCTTGATGCCCCCCGGTGGCATCCTTGTCGATACAAAGCAACCTAAGTCCAAAACGGGTAAAAGTTAAAGGTCAAGGTCAAACTAAAGGTCGGGTGATGTCTGAAAAGAGGAATGGTCACAGGTTAACATCAGCATTAGAAATCTAGTCATTCTAGTAAATGGGTATTGATGCTGGACGAAACGGTCCCATTGGTTTAAACCTCGTACGGGTGGACGGACGGACGAACGAACGGACGGACGACAATCACTTTTATGCCTCCCGCATCAGTAGATGCCGGGGGCATAAAAACTTGAATTTCGATATATACGATCTTGCACGATTTTTAATCTTTGAATCTTGAGCAGATCGCAGTTTCGTTTTATACTGAAATTCAGCTTTTCAAAATTTGAAGTACGATTTTTGAGTGGCTCGACACTAATTGCTTGCTCGATATTTGACTTTTTCATTTCAATATCAATCTTGGAAAAGGCTGTTCTTTCAATACGAATCGAATTTGGCTTTTGGAATATTATAAATTTTGATCATTGAGCTGGCCCGAATTAAAAGCTATTTTCCCAATTTGACATTCTCAAATCTTTAGGTGTAGTTAGGATAAAAAATTTCGATTAAGTTAGAAGTTGATTTTCGTTTCTTCGAGTGGCATAAGATTCTAAGTATTTGGGGAAACACGCTCACGACAAAAATAATAAATTTTGGCAGTTATTTGATTACATAAAAAACCACTTAAATCTCTTTTCATAATCATGAACATCAAAGAAAGATTATAAATGCGGTCTGATTGTAAAAAAAATAGAAATTACTTTTGGAAAGTCATTGTTTGGTTTTATAATAATGTGTTTGTTGAGAATCCCGTTATAAATGGTATTCTGATTAAACCACCAACAGCCTTTTAGGTTTCTATTTTCTAATCTATTTTTGCAGTCACTGTAATTAGACTTAACAATATCCCTAAATCCATATGAAAAAAAGTATTATTGTTAACGGTACATTGGAGGAGAAGGGTTATACATCGGCCTGAAATACGGAGTAGACCGAAAACTAGCGAACAGTCTCGACAGCAGATTTACCTGGCCGAACGTATTATCGGCTTTTGGGGTGATTTTCACGATGGGTCTAATTTTCCCATATGAAATAGATAGACAGAAAGCGATATATCAACTTGAAATATTCAGCTTTATTGGTACAATGAAATATATCATATCGGTACAGAACACTACAACAAGTAAAATAAAACCAGTGCAGCTACATTGATATCTTTTAAATACGACATGTGATAAAAGTCGATGTACCTTAACACCACAAAACATTGTAAAAAATAATGAATTAGTTTTATAACATCAGTACCATTTCCATAATAAACAACTTCTACGATGATGCGTTTTTCAGTTATAGAAGTTTAAAAAAAGGATTTGTTTTGTGCAGTTATATCTATCATTCAGTGTATTTAGCTGCGAAAATGAAACCATTGATTTTTAGAACCCAGCTATTTATTTGTTTTAGGTCCTCCTGCTTAGACCAAAAGAGAGAAAGCAGATCTAGGTATCGCGGAGTCGTGAGTTTTAGATTGTGCGAGGCGTGTGCTCTCCGTGACGATCTGTTTAAATGCACTGTACCTGAAATCATTGTCCTGCACCTCTGGTTTATGTGGGGAAGTTGGGCAAGTACTTGCGGGATTAGGTTTGTAAATCAATGAACACCGGTTGGTTAACTGTCTGTCATTACATAACTGAAACACTGTTTCTTTTTGGCGCTAAGCTCAAAAAAAAACCCAACGAACAAACTTATTTTTAAACTGAAAAACTGACAATTTATTTATTTTATACCATCGGAAATTTCGAACTTTTATGAATGACCACATTGAAAAGAAATCAAGGCAAAATTCGGTCGTAAAATTTAAATTAAAGAATACGATCTTATCTTTTTTAATAACTGAATTTCCTTCATTTTTTTTTTCGTTTTTTTTTTTTTAAAGAAAAAGGTTCAATGAAATTCTACATTGTAAAACTATTTTTTAAACGTGCCGACTCGCGACTCTGTGGGTATATACAGACATTAACAAATAAGAAAATGGCGCGAAAAAGGTAGAAAAATTAAAATATTCAAATAGATCGCTGTTTTGGCTCTGTAGAAATACATTCCTTTCTTTTGTTGTATTGTTTTGGGTTAAAATTATTTAACAGATCTATCCCTGAAATGTTGGTAGCGTTTTTTTTCGTAAAAAATCTTAACTTGTCATGGAAAATAAGTCATTCTTTCGATTTGTATACTGTATGAAACATTCCTCAAGATAAGGTAACTAATCACAGTCTTTTCAAATGGTCCACGGTGTGTGCTTTACTCAGTGTGCGCTGCAGCCACTGGAAGTTCCTCTGTTTCATATAAATAAAGAGAGCCTACAGCTTTTTAGTGTGTCAATACCCCCGTAAACTGTCCCTGTGGTTCCTTCGCGTTGGTATCAGCTCAAAGTGATATGCAGTGTATTCGTTTTCCCAATAGGGAATTTGTCGTCTGCAGTAGTGGCTTCGCACATGAATTGTAAACAAATTTTAAATTTAAACAAGCTAGCTTTTTAGAAAACGTAGTTGCGGCCCGTTGCGATTAAAACGGGATGAACACTTTTTTTTAACATCACTTTACTATTACACAAAATTATATCCGTTAACCATGACAGCTCAGTCGTAGGGCCTTCGACTTCAGATCGAGAGCATCGGAGTTTGAGTCGCATCGGAAGGAGAGACAGAGAAATAGATGTCACAGTTAGACAGAGTAGCTGGTCCAGCGAATTTATTCCTGAAAGATACGATCTTCAGAAGACGGCAAAAAATGCAGCTGATCCAACGCAGGGGCTTTATTTCTTAGCGGAAACTTCTTAATCAAGTCTATTTTTTCCACATTCGAGATCATCAGACTTTATCGTAGATTTTCATATAAAACTCTACCTTAATATCGTCCCACCAAGGCGGACCAAAAACAGTAAAATAGGCTACCACACCATAATTTCAAAGAGTTTCCTGACAGTGGTTTTGCAGCTGCTTCCGATAAAATATACATACAAATATCATTTTCCTGTCGTGCAAAGTGGGACTTCCTTTCTAAACCCCTGCTATATGTCAGCTTCTTTGAGTATAGTGTTACCTTGAATGCATCATTTGAATGTAGACGTAGATATTGTATCATCGTTTCTCCAAAGAGACACAACTGTTTACTCGCCATTCCTAAAGATTTCCACTTCGATTTATCAACCGTTTTATGAAATAATAGTCTCAAATACCAGTTCATTCAACATTTGATGTCTATCCGCATGCCCGGGTTTTTTTGCGTTTAGATGACCTAAAAAAATAAGAACAATAATGTTGAAAAACATTATGCCATAGCCTAGTTAATGAGTAACAGAAAAAAATAAACTAAATACAGACTTACACTATAAAGTAGAATCAGGTATAGAACGAATTACTGCACTCTCTTTTTACAGAATAAGAGCCCGCCTTGCGGATGCAGATGCTCATCTGAATTTTTTTTTTCTGTGAAAAAGAAAATAACCTAGCCATGATTCTCTAAGTCCTATAAACCTAGCCGTGATTCTCTAGCCCGAGGAGGTCATATTCTTGAAAAAGCAATGCAGAGTTACGGTTATTTGCTGTGCAGTGTCAACTTTAATGGCGAATAAACTGCTCCAGGTTTTAAATCGATAGATTAACCGTAAAAGGAGAAAAGTTGACCGCGAACGCATGGATCCTGGTCAGACTGCGCGGATGCTGGTCGCAAACGCGGGACTATGTTGGTTTTCATTGGCGAAGCTCATTAATTAAATTAAAATATTCCTGAATCAAACAGGTCTAGTTTAAAAGGAATCATTTCGCACATTGATAAAATTTGTCGTAAATTTTTTCCCTAAATATTTTTATGAATTACACAAGATGACACGTGTTTATCAATGTTTATCTCTAACCGGGAAATTTTATATTGTTGATTGCATTATTGTATGGCGGTGACACGTGAAATGTAATTATTTATGTCATATATAACCCTTTGCGCCTTTAAAATTAAAATAATTACGGGGGCATTTCGGTTACTAGTTTGAAATTACCCGTGCGCACGCCAAACTTCAATAACATATGAAATCGTTTCGTGTAAACGAATTTTCTTTTCCTCTCGTAAGTTAAATATTTGTGTCATTCATGGTTGAATTCTGTCAAATACCCTTCGGCTGGTCTGATTCTATGTTGGTCGAAAAACCCATTACCAACTTTTAGTAACATCTCGAAACCGATAAAGCGGGACAAATCTAAAAATCAATAAAACCAATAATCCGATATCATCGCTACCAGGCTGAACACCACTAAATCCAGCTGTTCTTTATTTCATATAAAATCCACTCACTTCATAACGGTGTTTCGACATTTTCTAGCATATCAGATTTTCAGAGACTTATATTCCATAAAGAACTAGATCGTACTTTAGAAAAACAAAAAGAAAGGGGGGGGTGTTAACTTTTATATAAAAAAACTACAGTTTGTTAAATACAACCCGCTGAATTACTACTTTTCGCTTTTTTCAATTTCTCTTTCGTGACATTAGATTCTTACGCGCCATTTTTATCTAGCATGCGATAGGAACAAAGCCGATTTCATTAGAATGCAAAGTGATACATACTGAAACGCGGTTTGGGTTAAAAGTAAGCACGTTGCTGCCCGGAAAATGCCTAGGAAAGGAAAAAAGATTTTGTACTATTTATATTTGGACTACTTGTGACTAGGGCCTGCGGAGGCTTACATTCTATTTTGGGAGTGATCAGCCTTATAAGAGAAATATTTGTTTGATTTTTCCTGGGAAATTTTCATTTATTCTCAAGGTACGCCTATTTCACAATGATTCTGCTTTGTTTGGTGCAAAATATTGAGAAAAAAATTTGAGAAATGACAATTCATTACAGGTCACCCCCATCCCAAAATATGCAAAATTTAGCCCTGTGCAAGCAATATTTCAATTAATTTTACCTTATTCGTGGAACTTACATTTAATAATCCATTTAATCGTTACGATGTTTTGTCATTTCATTCGAAACATGCTAATTTCAAATTATTTAGAAACTGAAGTGCTAAAATGCGAGAGAAGACATTTTTCTAGGTCCTAAAACGAACCAAAATAGTGCCACCTGGTCGAAAATTCGATCTAAATTCCAAAAAACACAAGAAATTTAAGCGTTTTCAGCCATTTGTTACCGTTTTACATCATAAAGATAGATTAATGGCATTTCCATTCATTTTCGAGGGGTTTTAGAAAATAACATGTATTGCCCCTTATAGGCTGAACACCCCTAAATCCAGCTGTTCTTTTTTTCAATATAAAATCCACTCACTTTATAACGGTGTTTCGACATTTTCTAGCATATCAGATTTTCAGAGACTTATATTCCATAAAGAACTAGATCGCTACTTTTGAAAAACAAAAAGAAAAGGGGGTGTTAACTTTTAAAATAAGAAAACTACAGTTCGTTAAATACAACCCGCTGAAATTACTACTTTTCGCTTCTTTCAATTTCTCTTTTCGTGACATTAAATTCTTACGCCGCCATTTTTTTCTAGCATGCGATAGGAACATGCCGATTTCATTAGAATGCAAAATGATACATACTGAAAAAGCGGTAGGGTAAAGTAAGCACGTTGCTGCCGAGAAAATGCACTAGGAAAGGAAAAAAGATTAGTACTATTTTTATTTGGACTACTTGTGCTAGACCCGCGGAGGCTTACATTTATTGGTAGTGATCAGCCTATTAAAAGAAATATTTTGTTGTTTTTTCCATGAATTTGCATTCATTCTCAAGGTACGCCTATTTTACAATGATTCTGCTTGTTTTGGTGCAAAATATTGAGAAAAATATAGAGAATGACAATTCATTACAGGTCACCCCCATCCCCCAAAAAAATGCAAAATTTAGCCCTTGTGCAAGCAATATTTCAATTAATTTTACCTTATTTGTGGAATTACATTTAATTCCATTTAATCGTTACGATGTTTGTCATTTTCATTCAGAAACTGCTAATTTCAATATTATTTTGACAACTGAAGTGCTTAAAAAGCGAGAGAAGACATTTACTAGGTCCTTTAAAACACCAAAATAGTGCACCTGGTTCGAAAATTCGATCTAAATTCCAAAAACACCCAAAAATTGAAGCGTTTTCAGCCATTTGTTACCCTTTTACATCATAAAGAATAGTAATGGCATTTCCATTCATTTTCGAGGGGTTTTTTAGGGAAAAAAACATGTATTGCCCCTTATAGGCTGAACACCACTAAATCCAGCTGTTTTTTTTATTCATATAAAATCCACTCACTCATAACGGTTTTTTCGACATTTTCTAGGGATATCAGATTTTCAGAGACTTATTTCCCATAAAAAACTAGATCGTTTCTTTAGAAAAACAAAAAAAAAAGGGGGGGTGTTAACTTTTATATAAGAAAACTACAGTTCGTTAATACAACCCGCTGAAATTACTACCTTTCGCTTCTTTCAATTTCTTTTCGTGACATAAATTCTTACGCCGCCATTTTTATCTAGCATGCGATAGGAACATTTCCGATTTCATTAGAATGCAAAGTGATACATACTGAAACGCGGTGGGTAAAAGTAAGACGTTGCTGCCGAGAAAATGCATAGGAAAGGAAAAAAGATTAGTACTATTATTTTGGACTACTTGTGACTAGACCTGCGGAGGCTTACATTCTATTGGTAGTGATCAGCCTACCAGCGAAGTCGTTGATTTCCGTACTAACTGTTGTTGTTGTAGTAACACGGGGGAGTCATTATCTGTGCATTTACAGGCGGGAGGTTTACTAAACGATATACTTGAATTAAAAGAGTTTAGATAATTATTAGTGAAATCGGAACAAGTCGAAAATTTATATAATACTTTATTAATACATGAAACATTTATGCAACGAATATCTATGTACAGAAAAGAAATATTTACGCACAAGAAACTGTCTGTAAATGAAAAAAATATTCAAGAATATGAATGTTTTATCTAGAATATTAGAAAGCGTATACTTCCTCTTTCTTTCACATATTATGGGGCATTAGAATATAAGCTTTTGTTTCTAAATATTTCAAAATTCTGAAACACGGACGTTTTTCGATTTTCATCGTAAAAGGTAGTAAAACAGCAAATTCTCATGTATTTCCATAACATCAATTTTGCCGGTAATTAGTTTTGAAGCCTAAGATAAGAAATATAGCTTTTTTCAAGATATCTAAAAAGTATCTTGTTGCCGAACGATCTGGCGGTCGGTCGCTTTAAAGAAAAATAAGTATAGAAATAAGAGTTATCTTAACCCTTACCATGCTAGACACTATTGGTTCTTTCCCTTTTTAATCAGTGTTGATCATGATCAGCCTGCACATCCGTGTAGACTGATCATGATCTGTACTGTCTGCCATTCGCCGTATTTTTTTGGGGATGCACCCCTTTTCATAATTAATTGTACTGTCCAAAATTTAAAGATAGACAAGTTCATTATTGTGTTTTGCATGGCAAGGATTAAGTTTTTTTTATATCGTGGCCCAAATAGAAATATAATTTGCGTGACTTGAATACTTGACAAATACTACTACCATAGTATATTTGAACTATAAATAATATTGTTACAGGGAAAAATAAAAAAAAATCTTCATCAATATCTCAATTTTAGAACGCAGACTTATCTAAGTAATAACTTAAGATTTTTCGTGAAATTTCGGCCTGGATCTTTTAAAACTCTATTAACGATGTGAATTCTAAAATTTTTACTGATTCTTCCTACTGTCATACGATTCATGAAGGGTAAAAATCGTAAAAAAAAACCTGAAAGAAAGGGGAAAGACTATAAAAGCAGAAGAAAGTGAAAGATATATATTACAACGCAAAACCATAAAACCATAAAAATACCTATCCTTATAGTTTAAAGGGGTTAACATATATTTTATGACCCGGCTTGAAACAACACTGACCGGATATTGTTTACCCCTAGGCAATATTGTAATACACAGTAAAGTCAAAGGGTAATTTTAAGATATTTGTTACAATAAAATAAGTTTATGCTAAATGTGATTTTGTGCAATCTTAAGACTAAAACAAATAATCGATATCGCAGTTTTTTAAAACGAATGATTAAAGAATGTACACAAAAAAAAAACACACACAAAAAAAACATTAAAGACACTGATTCTGGTATGCTGGTATGTGGCCTAGGAGATGATCAGGTCTGGTATTTGGGGATAAGGGCCAATACACAGGTCAGGACCATTGGTAGACTTGCTTCTGTTTATCATAATAAGCTACTGTATAGCTACTGGGCAGTAATAAAATGCAGGTGATATTTCTCAACCGTTCTCACCTTTATAACGAGTTTAGAAAGCTTGATTGAATTAGGGCTAAATAAACAAAGTGATAAAGATACAACAGTGTTTTTTCATATTTTTAATAAAGTAAGTTTTTTAAACAAATTACATTCATTATTGCTGTTTTTTATTATCAAAAATATAAAAAATGCATTTTAGGCACATAGCTTTAGAAGTAATAAATTATTGTGTATTTTGAACAATGATAAATCTTTATTGCTGGTTTTATTATTATACATAAAAGAAAAGTTAACATTATTTTGACAACCCCAAGAGGAATAAGCATTTTTAAAATATAACTCCTTCTGGGATATAATATATATATATATATATATTTTATTACCCTTTTTTATCTATTAAAATGCAACTGAACGCTTCTTTAATTTCTAATAAAATCCAGCAATTATCCTTTTTTTTTCGTTTTTATTTTGTTACTTTTGATAAAAGATCATAATCATTGAATAAACAAACTTGTAATTTCTTATAAAGTTTTGAATAATTATTTTATAGTGAGAAATGCTTTGCTATAAGAGTTATAATTTAATTGGCCAGGACTTACTCAACATGACTGCAATCAAAAAAATTAGTATCTTATCAATTTAAAATAATTTTGTGTACATGCTGAAAAAAGACTTAAAAAGCAACAGCATTTCAATTAATAAAATGCAAAAACAAGGAATAACCCAATTTACCTGTAGGCAATAAAATTTATGATTCTCTGACAAATAATTAGGTACGTGTCAAGTCTACAGGGGTTTTATGGGACTCTTATCAGACTGGTCCAGACAGGATCTTGTATATTGGGGATTAAAAAGTTGGTATTTGGGGTTAGGGTGGGGGGTGTGGGACGGGTCACTTATAAGGGATTTTCCTTTGCCTTTCATCTAAGATACAGAAATATGTAAGTAGGTTCGGAAAGAAGCAGTATTATCAGTTCATCAAGGCTATCTTTCAAATTAAGTTTTGGGTCATCTCATGAATAATAAACAACATTTTTTTTGGGGTTATAAATTATTAAAAAATTCCCACATGAAGAAAAAAAAAGGATGGACCGCGTAGGAGATCGAACCCGGACCGCGCGGCATAAAGAATGTCTCCAGATCGATTCGGCAAAAAAATAATATATGTATCTGGAAAGTAATCATCGCTATATTTCTTAAGATGCTTTGTAAACACAATGACGGACAGACTTATTTTATCGGAAAACGTGAACGAAATAGTTCTTTAAGTATTTTTGCGATGAAAATATTAAAAAGATTTGTATATTCAAATGCGAAATTGAATACTAAAATCATCTATAGCGTTATTTCAAACGTCAGCGGATCTAGGTTTCGGCCGTTTCTGACGTCAACAATTAATTTGTTTTCATATGTTCTATTACAATCTCAGATTTTTTTCAATGTTGAAGCTGGTCTACAATTCATACACCGGACCAAGTCAGTCCAGCTGATGGGTGGGGGGGGACAATATTTTCCGTACAGCTTCCGAGTACTTACGGATACGGCGGAAGAAGCCGTGAATTTTTAAGAAATGTTCACTGTACACACTAAAAATGTACAAAAAAGGATCCAAAACACACTCATTATTAAAATTTAAAATAAATTACACAGAACGAAAATTGAATATACTTTTTCTTACATTTTTAGGGGAAGCGATTTTTTTTTCTGATTATTTGCGGAAAATATCTATTTTATATGGTATATTTTGACAAAGTCAGTTGTTTGACCCGTTTCTACAGAGTAGTATATATGAACTGAAGGGGGCGTCTTTCTCGTGTAAAGTCAGAAAGGACCCCAACCAAATATGTTTTTTTGTATAAAAAATATCATAAATATCGGAATAAATTTAACTTAATTTGTGGTGTATTGAATTTTGATTTCCAAAGAGAACATTTTTCTATTTAAGTTTTTTTAAGTTTTTTTCTTCTTTATTTTATACAGGCAAATTTATCTTTTTTCCGATAGACCGGTGTTACTTAAAGTTGTTTAATGCACTAAGTGGTTTTTCATGCGCGACTTTATATGTTGTATCGTAAATGTTGCCATTCTATATACTATTAGTTTTTACTTAGAGCTTGGGAGTATGTTGGCCTTTTTTAAACTGATGTCATTTTCTTATTATTTAATCTTTTTCTATTCTGTTTTATTGCATATCTGGCGATCCGAATAGTCGGTATTTAAATGTTCGCAGCGCCGTTTTAAATTACAATTTCTATAGGATAAAACAAAATATCTATTTACGAATGCACTGTATGAAATTTTACAGGTAATTATTGCAAAATCGACTGTTTTTTTTGTAGGATTTTGGTGTACTATTTACATTATCTCTCAGTAAAATGCTCTAAGATTCGAGGTTAAGGTCTATTCTCTATCGATATGAAAGTTTTGAAGAGAAATTATTATTTAATGAATGATTTCACGCCGTTTTCTGCGTACGTGACGCCTATTTTCATTGTAGGAGGCGAGATAAGAAAATAAAATATACACACAAAAAATATATTATTCAAAACCTTTGACGGTTGACTTGAAGGGTCAGTGGGCAAAAATTATGTTTGAGGTCATGCACGTGTGTTATAGCACGCATCAGAAAAAAACAAACACTAGGCACAAAATATTGATAGAAATTTTATAATAGAATCATGTAATACATCTATATGCTTACTGAAATGGGTAGTGGAAGGCGCCGGTAACTCTGTACAGGAAAGGCTGAGGTCCGGTAATAATATGAATAGCGTGAGTGCTATATATTTTATCTTTAACATTGCGATGTACTGTTCCGGGGTTTAAAGAATTATTAAATACATCTGTTTCTGTGACTGAACCATTCAAATATCGAGGAAAGTATGAAAACATTTTTTTTAAATCTCTCCGGATACAACAAGTCTGCTCTTGTATAATAATTTGTTTTGTTTTTATTCATTTTTATTTTTACGCTGCGCTGCGTAGTTATGACAGTTTCCAGTCAAACTAATCAATCGTTATAGGCCCAGCGATCTAGAATTTTGAGAACCACGTTGCCAGATACAGGTCGGCGGCCTGGGGATCTGGATTGATTCCAAAGAATTAGATTCCATATTATATAAATAAAAGGGGGGCCTTAATTCAAAGCCACCGCGGTGTTAATTTTGGAACATGTCTGGATTTTGTTTTGTAGTATTTTTATGTTATTGTAATGTTTGAACCATTGTTATACCCCAACCTCTGCGCCTAAATTATGTCTAAATTGCCATATTATTAAAATAAATTATGAGATTTATATTTAAAATTATTAAATTTGTCATCCAGGGTAAGAGGCGATTACCGTACTTACTCTCTGAATACGCCTAAGGAAAACTGGCACCACAGTCAATGAACTAATATCCACTCTACTTCTTTTTTTTTTAACAGTAATCAGAAAAACTTGTCAAAACTTTAAAACTTTAAAAACCCATATAAAACATTACATCTTTATACGGACGAAGGTTGACAGTACACAGGTTTTATTTATAGATTACACGACAACGCCTACTGCATAAATGTGGTCATATCGATAAATTCGAATAAATCTGCTTATTCTATAGTTCTGTACACTTTGAAAAATTGTACTATACCGCTACCGTTTTACTCAATGTTTTTAAAATGTCTAGTCATTTTTGTCATTGTCTTAATGTTTTTCAGATCTGTTTTTTTGCACTGTATAACCTAAAGTCTATATTTAATGCTTATAACGTTTTAATTACATTTACCTATTGTATAAAAAAAAAGACATTTACGATACGCGCAGTATGACAACTTATTTGCGTTTGATTTTATCAAAAATCGACCGTTTTCACTGTGATTTTATAATGTTAAAGTTATTATTTTATCATTTAAAAATGATTAGCAATCTAGCGATATGTGTACTTTAACGTACTGAAAATTTCAAAGATAATCTAGGTATTAATAAATGTTTTTCACGCGAAAATCCTGTGTACCTGTTCGCCTAAATTACGCGTTAAAAAGAATTCTTATTAAATTTTACCTGTTTACGTTGTTTGTGTACCATTGTGTTAGACGTCTGTATGTTTCCGGATCACCATCGCTACTGGATTTTCTTAGGGTGGCGTTTTCTAGTGCATGCTTTCTCGTGTCCGGGCGTTGTTTATGCCACCATATGTCCCTACTACATATAATATACAACTTCTGGCCAAACTTAAATACAATAGAATGTAATTTGATATATTTGCCGTTATCATGATTTTATCTCTTTGTAATACAAGAAAGGTCTCAGTATCTATTAAGGGGATTATAGGACCTCTAGCATGCATGACGGGTTGCTGGAGGACAAGTACGGAACATTCTAGACTCAGGGGTCTAGAAGTCGGGTTACGAACCCTGGCTACTCCTGATTGAAATGGATGTCGGCTAACAGATAAAAAACTATTACCCGAGGTGCATAGAGCAGCTGGTGCAAATAGTGTTGACTACTAAATTCAGAAAGCGTTTACTTCAACTGCGTAGAAGTAGTTTTTTAACGTTTTATTCAGGTCTTTTCTTTTTTTTCGTAAATATATTGTTAAAATATACGCAAGTCAAAGCAAAGACCTCTACAGTGGTTTATAAATGCTTGTGTATTTGGAAGAGTGTAATGATTATTTTCTGTTAAAGCAATCCTGAAAAAGAAAAAAAATATGACTACTTAACGATCATAACCTCGCTTTTTAGGCGCGACAATATTTTGAACAGTCCGTCGAAAACTATTTTAAAGACAAATTTTAAGTATGAAAGACAAGAAAAGTAACATGGATGACGACATAAATAATTATACAGTTTTTTTTTTTTTTTGTTTGTTTTTATTAAAAAGAGCAATATACACACTTAGTTCTCCGTTTTGAAAATCTTGTATGATTTTCACGGATGTGTGCTGTGACATTAATACCAGTTTGTTTTGACGCCCTCCTCCCCTTTTAGTCTTTGTAAAGTGTAGAAATTCCAAGTTTAGTGTAATAGTTGTTTCATATTCCTAATAACATCAAAATTGTCTGGTGTAAATGTCCGCAAAAATTTAGTGCTTGTTCAGGAAATGTAATATTTGAGACAAACAAAACCTGCTAAATCCCTAATGCTCTCCTCTCTCAGTAATTATCCGCTTTAAAAGTGACACAATAACAGTAACGCTGTGATCGCTGGCCGGGGGTCTTTTGGACTGAGGCGCTTGGCATGCGTATAAACGCGAGATTATAATCTTAGTTGCCATTCTGTTGTATTGTATTAATTCGTTATTAGCAGGCGTGGTAATAGATTACTGTTTGAAATAGAATTGCTATTATGAAACCCTTAAAAACTTGCAGTGATTCGCTTGCAATATGGCTGTCTTCATCAATGAATAAATTTTATGTCACATGATTACATGTAACCTTCTTCGGAATCCTGACCTTTTTGTATCAGAGTTAGACAACATAATATTAATATAATAATTATAATACTAAAAGAAAAAAAACGGAAGTGATAGGATCGAACGATGTCTCCAGCGTTTTGTATTGAATAGCAAAGGAGGCGAGGTGCATACTCATATTAAAAATGAATTAAAAATTACAGTTTTCATCCTTGTGGTATAACTGATACTTTATAAATTCAAGTCAGGGTATCTTTTCATCTTTTAAGATGAGCTTATAACCCATGAAGTCACTTATTAGTAACATTGAAAAACATGAAGTCCTGGTTAGAGCATCTATAAATTTTTTAGATAATTCATTGCCATTTTAGAACGATGGATGGAGGCCATCCTCTATGTTCTATTATAGGTATTTATATTCTTCGCCTTTATGATGTCTATTTTACTGATTATTGTACGTTTATATTTTTGTGTCCAAGTTTAATCCCGAATACGTGTAATTTACTGTATAAGTTTAAAAAACCAATACTGATGTAATGTTATTTCACTAACCCGAAACCGACGGATACATTGTTTTACATTCTTATTTTTTATTGTTTTTCTTTGTTTCTGTAACTCTTTAGCTTCATTAATTCATATATTTTGAAGAATCTTTAATAACTTGAAAATCTTATCCATATGACCTTAATTCTATGGTTAGGAAACCTTGATTTTTTTGTACAGGTTTGTATTTATTTACAAAATATCTAAACAGCATCCATTGATAAACTTATTATAAACGAATTAGAGGATATTATTTTCTTATGTTTCAGGTCAATATAGCTGTCACAACTTAATACCATAAAAATTTCAGTAAGATTAAAAATCTGTTAATATGTAGTGTACTTTTGGATGATAGTTGGACAAGTTAAATAACATTTCATTTCATTTTCGATTATCCATATATAATTGATTGCGTACACTGACATTTTCAATAAATAAACTTGCTGAGTACGGACAATAGACATACACAGACCTTAATTTCCGTGACTTCTGCCCGAACTATAACGGGTTAATACACTGTTATGACATGATAGAGGTTGTGAACTTACTTTTGGGTCTGTTGAACCCTGATTGGCTGAAATAGACAACCTTATAAGCAGGGAGTGGCATGTAATCGGGAGTCAATATAAGTATAGCTATTGTGCCGTGAAGTATTTAATCGCAGTCATTGATCTTAGCCATTATTTTTTCCGTCGTTTAGTAAGTGTACGTTATATTTGTACTGTATTACTAAAAAAATACTTGTTTAAGTGTGTGAACGAATGAAGTGGTATGTGTCAGTTTTCACGCATGTAATTCTCGGGTTCGAAATCAACTCAAATTGCATTTTAAAAACTGTAATGTGGATGTTAACCAATATTTGCTTTCACACTTACATATTTTATGAACATATTTCACAATTTTTTGATTTTTCTTGTAGTTTTTTATTTACTGGAACGCTGGTGACAGTAATTTGTCAGTAAAGACGCTTTTTAATCGACATTTTCTTACAACGTTAACTGGAGAACAGTGTGATAACAAGCGTATTTCACTCAATAAATGAGTATAAATTTGATTGGGAAATGTCTGAGAATTTTACTGTCTAATAATTTTAAGATAATAGTATGAGAAAAAAGGCACGATTTAAAGAATGCTTAAAAGTTGCAATTATGTATGTACATACGTGAATTTAGTAGCAGAGATCAGTTATTTTGCTCTAAATGTTTTATCTGTGTTGACATGGATAAAAGGGTATTCAATATTGTCTGAAATTGTATTATTATGTGTAATCTTCATATATATATGGAGGATATTAATAAATATTACGGTAATTAAGACGTAAGTCTCGAATCATAATCAAGGCAGGTAACAGGTTTTGACCCACAGCTACTGTCACATGCAATATTATCTAAGTTCTATCGCTGTATTACGACTGGAATCGGTTAATGCCACATCAAACGGGGCGGCACACTACAATCAGCGACACACGAAAACGACACAACGAAATTGCAAACGCGACGGACAAACAAGTACAATGCACACGACGTTTTTAACATTTGAAATCTCTCATTGTCGCGCCTAGGGTTGGCCAAAAATGTTCAGTAAAACATGCGCCACTCGACATTATATTGCGAAATGTCGCGGAATTGTCGCATGTCGAAGTACTTTTATTGAGGGAACACAGACAATCAACGCGGCAACAGACAAGACGCATGACATTCAACGTGACGGAGTCGGACAATGTTACAAGAAACACGCACTATTTTTAAACATTTGAATGTGTGTTGCCTGGAAAAGCGACACACGGCATTAACCGGGACACACGACAATGTACAAGACAACACATTAAACCACGACACACGACATTCAATGCGACACCGACACACGGGAATCAGATTGAAGATTCAAGTTTATTTTGGACTTATATGCATTTTTCAAGTAAACAATCAAGCTTAAATAGGATTGAGTGATGTAATAAGGGTGGAGGAAGGGTAAATTATAGTTTTACCCAAATTCCAACATCTCTGTTACCAGTTCAACATATAAGTTTCGAGTTATGACTTTTCTTATTTTGGCTGGGACAGTTCTTTTAAAAACGCAAACTGAGGCAAGCAGGAGATTGCTTCCCTTCTATTCAGAATTTACCATTTTCAGGTAAGGGAGATCATTGGCAGAAGATTGAATAATATCTAATTATTTTATCTGTACGGATTTCTTTATTTTAAAGCATCATCTTCAAAATACTAATGCGGCCATTATATTAATTTGACACATCTATGCCAGCAACCTAAAAATTGCTTTTATAGAACACTCACGCACACACACTATTTGCGTATTAGTTGCGCATAATGCATTTAACGGCGGCCAGGACACTCGACAGGAAATTGTCACATGTGAGGTATTTAGGTCAGATGTTTGTTAATTGCTCCTTTTTTATTTTCAAACGTATTTTAAGGGTATCTTAATTAAAGATTACATCGATTTGTAAGACCTACTATGAGAACTATTTAAAAACGTATAGCGTAATTCTCCAACGGGAACCCTAAGGGTTGTTCTCGCTCGCACATGGTGCCATTGCCTGATGTAAAAAAGATAAAAATGCACGAATGAAAAAAATACACTTAGCTATTCCTTCCAAAAACGGATGTTACATTAACTAAGGCTCTAAAGCACCACACTTTGGTAAATATCACTTATTTCTATGGAATTAAATAGCTTAGGTAAGTTTTGTCCGTTGTACGCATCTTGCAGACGTGCTATAGGGATGAAATGTATCTGTTTTCGAAAAAAAAAAAAATTCATTTCTTTATATTAGTTAAAAGCGTTAAAAGTAAGGTATCAAAATAACAATTTTTTAATCAGTACTTGAAAATAATTGTCTATCGAATATGAAATAAAATCTTTCTTCACCGTACGGGCGCCGTCGGGAACATTTGCTGAACTTTGCTTTTTTGGACTTAAATTATTAGTATTTTTTTATTTTTACGTTATATAAAATGAGGAAAAGTGCATTATAATAAAATATTTTTTTATGTAATTATAGTGCTTATAAAATATTTATTTATGGGTAACAACTGCAAATCATATTCAAAAACTTGTTTTGATATGAGAATGTGACCAAATCTGCAGACTTATACCCCCCCACAAGAAGAACATCTGTTCGTCCGTCTGTTGTAATTTAGGATAAAGTGTATTTCCGTACTTGTCCGCACGGAAAAAGTCGTGGTTGTCACTTCCTAACGTGATCTCACCAAAACTTACAAAGTTTGTCGCAGTTACAATACATATGTAGTTAAATGTCGAATTGAACATAAATGTTAAGTTAACAGCGTTCAGCCTATGGTTTTTTCCAATAACTACTCCAATGGGGCTCAATACATCAGTATTCAAAAATAACAATAATCATTTAAAAAAAATCTTTTTTTTTTTGTTGTTCTTTCGAATTTGAAAGTTTTAATTTGACATTATCAAAGTGGCCCGAACCGAATGGTTCCCTGAACGGTAACATTTGATAGAAAAGGGGGATAGGAGCGTTGTAGGGGGAGGGGTGTTTACACATACATTTCTTTATCTGTTCTATTTTTTTTGCGGGAATTCACGTTTTTCACAATTATTCTAACACACGGCTAATGACTTCTTATGCGCGGTACATTTTCGATCTGTAACAAGATCCAGCCTGAAAACATTAAAACAAAGCAATTTTATTCAATGCATTTTCCTCAGTGTGTAGTTCTAGTCTTGAGTTGATTATTCTTAGACTTTGCTTTTTTGTAACTAATTTCATCATTTTAAAAGGGAAATGTCCATTAAAGTTCAAATATATAGCATTACATATATTCTTATAGATTTGCTGATACCAGATTTCACGTGAAAATGTTTATTTTTTTATTCACAACACAGCTCCGCCCAGTGATATATTTATCGGTATAACCACTTAAAATAGCACCTCAGTGACCTAGAGCGCGAATTGTCTTTCATGGCGGGAAATAAAATGTATATAACAAACTATTTATGTTGTGGTAAAAAATAGATCTTATGAAAAAAATATGAACTTTTAAACGTAAGGAACACGGTTTTATATTGAATGATGTGTGGAAAAATGGCAATGCTCGTTCTTTTCTGACGAAATAAGAAATAAAGCAGACTTTTCAAGTAAGATATGTTCATTAACACACATATTTTAATCAAAGTTATACTGTATGATTAATTACTTGAATGCAATTATCTTTATAAATGACAAAAACAATTCGTAATTGATGATAATTTTATGTAGGTTTTTTATGGTGAGAGGAGAGTTCTTTTGCCACAGTAAAGAGGCATGCCGTTTAAAATCAAAAATCCGCCCGTTAGCATAGTTATTAATTACTTGGACGTGTTCTACAAATTCATCTTATACAATTTTTTAGTTTGATGCAAGGACTACAGTTGTTGAACATAAGTGAATCGATCTGGCCTTATAACTCCGGTTGACAGGGAAACGTATCTCATGCGTTGTACATTCCAGCGCACATGATATCTGAATCAAGGCATGACATCTTATTCTCGGAGCATGACATTTTACTCGAGCGCGAGACCATTTTACTTCGATGGCATCTTATGTCTCATTTCGAGTTGTGAATACATTTTTTTATTATACCTATTTTTTTTTGAGTTGCTAAAATGAAAAAATCCCATTACCCGGGAAAAAGAGATATTTTGACTATCGAAAATTTCCCCTTTAATAACACGTGACAAAGCGAAAGTGCCTTTGGGGTCATGTGCCCGAAATGATATTTGAATCTCATATAAGGGCAATTAAACGCTTCAGGGGTTTTAAAACCAATAAAAGAATTTGGCTTTGTTAATAAAAATTTTCAGCTATTCAAACAATTTGTTACGTTTTGGGTTTTCACTCGACTAGACCTATTTCCACAACATTCCATATTTTTGCTTCGGAAAAAAAAAAAAAAAGGGGATGTTTAATCCGTGTATGCAGTGAAAGCGTCAACTGAAGTCAGGTCCCCTATTTGCCGTTTTTCAGAAAGCGTCCCAACAAAAACACTCTACTTTCAAAAAAACAACCGAAATCATGCAATATAGCATAAAAAATGTACTATTTTATGTAAAATTCTTTAAAAAACTGAATGCCTTTTGGCCCCCGTTTTAACCGCAAATGGGGAAAAAAAGGGAAAATCGGGGATCATTTTAGGAATTTCTTCAAATACTTGGGTTTAGGGTATATCACCAAAAACAAAAATTTTTTAAAAACGAAAAACATCGTTCCCAATATTTTCCCCTCTTTACATTTCTGCCGTCCGCCGTATAAAAAAATTCTAAAAAAGTTGCCCCCCTTGAAAATAAATGCCTTTGTAAAGAAATAAAAAAAAAACAATCGTGAAAATGGTTCCACCTGTTTTTTAAAATTTTAAAATTTCCCACGTTTACAAATGCATCAAACAACTGTGAAACTTCCCTTTAAAAATTGAGGATTTTAAAACGTTTACTTAAGGGGGGCCTTTTTAAAACAGTTATTTTTTCGGAATTCAATGCTTATTCATATACTGACACTTGTTTTGTAAGTAAATAAGAAATATACACGATTTTATTACAAAAAAAAACAAAACAATGTCATAAAAATTAAAATTGAATTCCGAAAAAGGACTCCCTAAAGGGGGACCACTTCGGGCAGTGAAACCCCTTCAAAAATCCCATTTCAAAGAACTGTTAACAGTTGTTTTGATTCATTTGCAATCGCATGCGAGGTTAAAAATTTCAAAAATTAGTGAAACAAGTTTTCAGCAATTTTTATTTTATTTCTTTAAAATGGCTTTCATTTTAAAAGGGGGGAAAACTTTTCAAAATATTTTCATAGGGCATTAGGGCGAACTGTAATGGTTAAGAAAAATATGAAACGATGTTTTTCTTTATAAATTTTTTGTGTTTTGGGTGATATTCTTAACCTTTCACGGAAGACATTTTTGTCGAATAACTGTATAAAACCCTCTTTTTTTCCAAAATGATTGCCTCCTTGTACACAAAAATTTATATAGTGCTCATTTTTAGGTTACACACAAAAACCGCGAAAAGATAAAACTGTTAAATTTAAAATTAAATTTAAAAACATTTTTTAAAAACATTTGTACAAAATTTTGTTCGGTATAATAAAAAAAAATTTTTAAGGCACGAGGGGACAGGGGTATTGTCAACCTCGGAACAGAATGTCCCCACTCTGTTGAATTTATATCGGTGTCACTGTTTTTCCTTGAATTATATTTTGAGCGCAAGAATTTTAGTTCAATGAAAACACCCATCATAAAAGGCATACTTTTTTAAACCCCAACTCGACATGTTAATTCGAACGCACGAAATCACTCTCGATCATTTTACACCTTAATCTACTGAAAAGGGTTATTAGCGTTATAGAAAGGCCCTTCCCACGGGGGATACACTCGAAAGTTGATAGACAAAAAGGCAAATGTTTGATATGCAAAAAGTGTAAACTGCACCGATCTGAAAACGCCTGTGCCTTTTCACAATAGACTTTAATCTGTCCAGAAGTATTTCTGTTACCCGGGGTGGAAACGAAAGATTTTTTTCAAGTGTCATGGGTTCATTCTGTGTTGAAATTTTTGTAAATGTATAAGGGGGACTATCCACTGAAAATCAGTGTTGCCTCATTGCACATTTTAAATAGAGCAGGGGGCCTTTATATTTTTTATTCTTTGTTTTTGGGATTTACCTCTGTTCACATTTCTTTACCTTTCCCCAATTGAACCCTTTCATCTCCCACCCCCACAAATCAATTTTTTTCCTTTAAAATTACTTCTTATTTATTTTAGATTCCCGTAATTATTAATAAAACAATATTTCAAATTTTCATTCCCTTCCCACTTTTCCCCTCCCTACACACGCCTCAAAGCCACATTACCATTCCGGGATCTTTAATGGAAACTTTTAAAACTCCCCGTCACAAAAACTCTTCCCTTTTTAAAATAATTTTTCCCCCTTTTTTTGCGGAACCTTATCAAAACAGCCCAAATTAAAGGGAAGTGAGCAAGGTCCTCGTTTTTTCAATATGTACAAGGAAATAAAAATTTTAAAATTTTTCATGTAAAAATGCTGTCTTCAAAAAATTACATGTATGAATGTAAATTCCTTTTGGTTAAAACTAATACCCCAAAATTTTACTATTGAAAATCCAAGCCCATTACATAATTGATTATAAATAAATTCTTATTTTCAGTAGGGTTGTCGACATTAAAGTTCATTTTTAAAATATATCTGTTACAAAATTTTTTGAACATTTATGTCAAAATGCAACTTCTAGTGGCAGATGATTTTGCGCAAAAAAGTTTTTAAGGTGATGCAAAATTTAATTTCATTTTTAGTTTAAAGTTTGCGACATTTAAAGTATGCGAAAGTAAAAATTAAAGTAAGGCGTATTTTTTGGGCCGTATTTAATGCAGGAAAAGTCATTCCCCAGGGGAAAAAACATGTAGTTTTGGGGGGCCCCTGCTTTGTGGGAAAAAAAATATTTCTATTCTAAAATTGACTTGTAAAATAAAAATTTGGGTTTTCATACTTCAACCCTTTTTTAGCACTTTAACAGCCCCCCCATTTTTTTCATACTAAACAAAGAAGACTGAAAATGTTTTTTAAAAATTTAAAAAAAACCCTCAGATCGTACGTCAGAATCATTACGCCCAAACTAAGTAAAAAACGGGCAATGTTAAGGAATACATGGAGATGCAAAAATTTTGAGAATATCTTGAAAAATGAGACAGAAATCTTTTAAAAACTTGCTAAACTAAAAGTAAATATCTAAATTTTCCCCCAGGTGGCTGCTTTTTTAGTGAAGCGCCCTTGAACGTGTTTATCATGATGTGATGATGAGAACATGATGATATGATGATGATTAATAATTAAAAATGATGAAAAAAATAAAAATAATTGGGATCCCAAAAACCCAAATTAAAAACTAATGTTTTCCCCGAAAATGTAGGAAGAGCCGTTTTGTAAACTAGAGGTTTTCCCCTTTCCTTTTATAAACAACAAATTTTAAGATCAACTCCCGTAAAAATAGTCTCTGTGTTTAAGTTTGTCATTTAATGTATTTATATAAATACAACTAAATTGCACCCATGCATTTAAAATTTTCCCTTGCCCGCACGTTAAATTCCCCAAAATCTACTATTGCCATCGTAGGGATCCTGAATTAAAAGCGCAGTACGTAATAAAATCGGGGGATGACGGGACAAGAACACATTTAAAGCCGGTTTTGGGGACTTTCTAGGGTATTTCAAAAAAATTTATTTAAAATCATATTTCACAAAAAATATTGATTTTTTTTCGTTATTAAAAATTGATGTATTCACAATCTTTCCAGAAAGCTTAGTACCCCAATGTTTGCAATTAAAATTTGATAAAGATTTACAGAAAAATTTTAAAACGCTAAACCTTTTTTTCGGATTTCTTTTCTTTTCTTGCGCGGTTAGATTATCCAAGCCTAAAAAACCTCGAGTCCTATAACACAAAGATTAAGAACTGTGAAATAAAATATCGTTTTATATTAAAAGAAAGAAACTTACTTTTTTTATATGTAAACGAAAAATTTTGTATTTTTAAAAAAAAAAAATTTTCATATGATCATATGAAAAAGGAAGTAAAAAACATTCTTGCCACTGAAAACAATAGCATTTACCCTTTAAAGGTGAAACAACCCATTAAAAGATTTTGCTTGCTGATTTAAATTGCCAAACAGAAATCTAAAATCTTCTCTGTTCTGTCTATTTTTTTTCATAATCACTAAAAAAACACACTTCCTTTAAAAAATTTGAAAAATAAATTAAATTTCCATGGGAAAAAAATTGCCATGGCAATTCTGGTAAAATTTTGCCATGGCAAAGTTGCCCCTGGCAGAAACTTGCATGGCAAAGTTGCCCTGGCAGAACCCTTTCCTGGCAAACTTGCCAGGCAAAATTGCCATGGCCAGTTTTTGCCCTGGGAAAAAAAAAAAAACTGGTTATCGAAGACACAAAATATTTTACCAAAACATTCTTTTGGGAAAAATTAAAAAACACTTTTTAAGAAAAATGAAAAAAAAATTGCCATGGCAATTTTGCCATGGCAAAATCATGAATTTTCTTGCCATGGCAAAATTATTTTGCCATGGCAACACATTTTGCCATGGCAAAACCGCTTTTGCCATGGCAAATATAATTTTCTCGTACTGATTAACAAAAAACTAGTAATGATATCATATCAAAACATACTAACTTTAAAATAGGTGGGTTAATGTAACAATTTAAGGCAATTTTCATTTTTGTAAAGCACGTATAAATATGGGCTGAATTTGCCAAATACCGGCGTGGCAAAAAGAAACAGGCGGTTATTTTTTCTTGACTATGTTTTACATTAGATGAAAAAGTAACCCTAGCTCCTGGTCGTGAATGTTTTACAGTAGCTGCAGATAGCTCAGTAAGGAGAGTCTCACTGTAAGCAAGGGGTCCTGAGTTAGAGCCCCATTGTGATTGTACATTTGCTCAATGTTTCAGACTCTTCAGAGTCCCATTCCATTTTCAGGCAAAGGCACTAAATGCAATGTCATCCTGCATATTAAAAATCCATTTCATTAATATTTGGTGATGATGTCACTGCAAATCACACAAAATTGAATTATTATTAATATGGTATATTTGATTACTGACATTGGACATTTATAATAACAACTTAATTGCAGGACTGGAAGATTGTCTGTTTTGTTGATCAAATCAGCCTTGACAGTGAGGTATTTACAGAATGGATGACTGCAACATGTGATTTCTTGATTAATCTCGAAAAGGGAGTGATACTTTAAATTTCTATGGTCAATAAACATAACCCACCCATAATGATATGAAAGTTATTCATCCATATATGTTTACCTTTCTTATCACTTAGTGAATAGATTAATCTGTAAGATTGGGAAGCTAAACAGTATTTCATTAATACAAGATTTAAAGCAACAACTGTTTTGTACATAATGTTGTGCTAATTTTATAAAAAAATATGTTTTATTCCACAATAAGGAATAATATTGATAAAAAAATAGAATAGAAGTTAATGGCGTCTGGTTCAAGATTTGAACCTGTGACTGCTGCTCTAATAATCTAAGATTCAGTTGTTGGATTTCTAGCCACAAATATCCTGGCAAATGCAAATCAGGCCAGGTATAAAGCTGAACGGCTGAATAGGATTCCAAAACAATTTTTATTTTGTATAATAGTTTCTTACAGCATCAGTTTTATTTTGTGCATAGCTTCTTCTAGCATTTATTTATCAATACATTGAAACAATTATAGAAGTATAGTAAGTGCCTTTTTAAAGAATTACACTGATTCATTTAATAATGTAAGCATACTTGATTTTTAAATCATTCAATTGTTTATGCATGGTGTTACTTCAATGTCAAAGTATAAGTTTATAATTGTATTGTATATAAAGGTGCAAGTTCATATTCTGGTTGGCAGCTCAGTGTAACTCAAATTCCACCTACATCAGATCTGCTCAGGGAGAGACAACAATGTTAATGGTTCTCAGTTTGGTTATAATAGTTCATTCCTAATGTTTTACATACCTGTTACAGATTTATTTTTGGGAGGGGCGGGGGTGAAGGTTTGATACCAGTCAGTTTGGGAAATTTAGAGATGCTGAAGTTAAACATGCAAATTTGGAGTTTTATTCTTTAAATGTTGCATTTCACAAGGAATTGCTTACTAATGACTGAATTAATTGAGTACATTACATGTTGTTTCAAATGATTCAGTCTACATAGTGTTTAAACAGTCAAATTTGTTTCTCAGAGCTTCCTGCACTCTAGCCAAATGTATTAATATTATTTATCGCATGTTTGACGTCGCGGGAGCGTTATAAAGCCATTACTAAAAGTGATAACACACTAGTGTAATAAAGCTTTGACGTCGTCGTTTATTGTTTATGAGACTTTGTCCGATTGACCTATTTATATATCAGAAGAAAGTAGAATTTTGCTATGTTTCGACAGGAAAATATAACATGTGTTAAGAAGAATATGACGTTTGTGACTTTTAACATTGGATTTATCAAACACCTTGAATAAAATTGATAAAATGCGAGGATTATTTTATTTGACTCGTTTAATAAATTCAATATGAAAAGACACTAATTTAATACCCGTTATGTATCATATCCAAACAGTACAAACTCTTCACTCAACTGCAATACTTGCCAACAATTGATTATCATTCTCTTTTATTACATGTGGTAGTGAAGTTATAAATAGCCGATGTAAATGTCTGCAGGACTTTAACTTGAAAACATACTTAAGCTGACATTTTTACAAATTGTGGAGTTACTGGAAGCGAAGAAAATGATGCATCATTACTGACAATAGTTATTTAATTTCTCCATGTTAGGAATTTTAAAATGCATTGTCAAATCAAGTGTAGGACCAAGATAACATATTTAAAAATGTGCCATGCTCAAATTTTACTAAAATATTTTTTTATACATGTTAATTTGAATCTAAAAAATCCTCATCTGATCAGATATATTCAATTTGACTGAATATGTCAAATAAATATGTTTATATAAAGCTTCAGCCACAATTAAATTTCAGAAAGTAATATCCATTTCAGGTTTTAGTGGCATAACATGTTCACACTGTATTGACTTATATTCATATATCAGTGTGTAGTATTTAAGTATTTAAAGCAAATGCACTATGAATTTAAAAAAGACACAAATATTTACATGTATGCTGTGTCTACATATTCACTGTATAGTAATCGCTAATATTTGCATAATATGAAATTTGAGCACAGTATGCCTTTAAGTTGTGAAGCATAATGACAATTTTCCTTAACATTCTTATTTGATATGTTCTTTTCTGTAATTAATAGAATCAATATTTAAGATGAAACATGGTGGAAAACCATGCTAGCACACAGAGAGAAATACTTTGGTTCACAGCTGATTCAATGTTATACTGTGTGTAAATTAGATATTTTGTTTTTATCTCTGTTAACACAAAACCTTTTGAAAAGCTGTCTACAATACAAGTAAAAACAAAACGTAGAGCACAGACATCCACAATTTTAAATTGTGTATACTTTGATATATACAAGCAGTACTGGTGTTAAGCTCATCAGAGCACAAAGTGCTCGATATGAGCTATTGTGATCACCCTGTGTTGGTCCTCCATCCTTTGTTACTTGGTCACCTACTGTTAAAAACTAGGTTACTAGGTCAATCAATGTTAGTGATATCTTGTTTGTGCACATTACATTTTAGGTAGGATATTCATGAAATCTGATGAAAATATTTGCTTTTATGAAATTTAGGTTGAAATATGGGTCATGTTAGGTCAAAAACTAGGTCACCTGGTCAAACCAAAGAATAAAATTGTGCAAGCAATAGGGGCTGCATTTTTCTGTGGATCTTCATGAAATTTGATCAGAATGTTTGTCTTGATAAAATCTAGGTAGAGTTTTAATATGGATCATGATTAATCAAAAACTAGATCCTCTGGTAAAACAAAGAAATACCTTGCCTATGCAAAGGGTGTCGCATTTTATAAATAGCTTATATCTTGTAACCCTTTTTTACACGCCGTAGGAAAATATTGAGACCACTTTCTTGTGAATACAACATGAATGTTATATCCTATTTTTAGGTGTATTTTGACCTATCTCTACACGGTAAAGGGTCTAGTGTGGACTTATATTAGATACATTTTGTTCTTGTTTGTATAGGATTAACTTTCCACTTTTTTATAATTGGCCAATAAAAAATCAATATGAAAATGCAGGTGCTAGTGTAAGGAAACTTGCTATGACGGGTGTATGTTGTGACATTCTGGCATCATTGTTTATATTTATAGATGTTATTAAACAATAAACATCTGTAGGTTTTTGTGTATGCAAATATTTATCAAAGCATTTTGTTATAACATATTGTATATGTAGTATAATATTGTTCATAAATACATTATTGACAGGTATCAGTTCATTATGTTGTGCTGCAGTAGAGAAAATTAGGTGCTTTCCAGTAGGGGACATCGTATTGCATGGCAGTACTCCATTCACTTGTTATTTTGGGAACTACTGCCTAGCGAAACTCCATATTGAGCAACACGAAACGTAACACTTTACTTTACATTACTCATTGAGGAATTCTTATTAGAAGATAACAAACTTGCATCCCATCTATATACCACCTCCCTGGGTCTTGTCCCTGGAAACTGGATCCGCCACTAACCATCACCATGAAAAGGAAGGCTGTGTATACCTTTTCCATGCCGTATATTTTTGCGAAAGTCTGTTTAAGTTAATTAATA
This sequence comes from Mercenaria mercenaria, assembly GCF_021730395.1. Taxonomy (NCBI): domain Eukaryota; kingdom Metazoa; phylum Mollusca; class Bivalvia; order Venerida; family Veneridae; genus Mercenaria; species Mercenaria mercenaria. The sequence continues at coordinate 64,088,817 of NC_069368.1, read as the reverse complement.
GTTAAGAAAAAATAAGTTCCCATTAGTGGTTTATCGTAGGCCTGAGTGGTATGTGGTTTAGCATAAGAACGAACAACTCGGGTAATTCTACAATAAATCACACTTGAAAACTTGTTATTTCGATTCTAACACGAAATACTAGTATCAACAGTTTAAGAAAAAAAATTGTAACTACTTTTAACGACCGTGCTACGCACCTGCATCGGATGATCTCATTGCACGCGCGTCGATTATTGAAGAATAACCCTACATGTATGTAGGTTATTTTCTGGTCGTGTTAGCATGTTAAATATAACAGGCTTGAAGTGTAGTACACTAAAGAAGAAAAGTGGTATCGCATTATTACTATTAGAGCCGCGCCATGAAAAAATCAACAGAGTGGCTTTGCAACCAAAATAGACGCAGACCAGCCTGCGCATCCGCGCAGTCTGCTCAGAATCCATGCTGTTCGCTTTCAAAGCCTGTTGCAATTAGAAAAACCGTTAGCATCTGCGCAGTCTGGTCAGAATCCATGCTGGTCGCAAACAACTATGCTGATTTTCTCATGATTAGCCTCATGTTTATAATGATATTTGATGAGAATAGATTAATTGCTGCTTACGCAATATAAAGGCGATGTCACGATGCCAAGACTGTTGATTAAAAGTTTCGGCCACACAATCTAGTGCCCCATGTGGCACGCTTTCTGTACGCATCTGCATTCTTTACGTCCTAATCATGCTGATCATGTGACGTACGACTTGAACATTTATCCGGTTCAAATCTTCCTACGATATTCTATACCATGTCGCTAAAGTGATAGTTTCCATAAACAAAATAGCTTTCTAGTAAAAGAGTCTAATCAAAACTATGTTTTAAAGAGAAGAGCAAAACTCTTTCTGCTGAATTTTGAGTAAGTTGTCAAAATCCCGCCAATGTATTTTCATTTTAAGATATTTTCATAGAGAGTAATCGCACAGTGGAGTTTAAAGGCGCCGGCCTCCAGATCGTATGGCAACAAGAAAAAAGAAAATGTTGAGGTATCAGGTAATTAATGTTACAAGATACTTACTGGCACACTATTGTTACGGAAACACACGGCGATTAGTTGTTTTTACTAAATTTTACATAGAAACTTGAAAGACTTTTCTAACGCTTTACCAGAGGTAAAAGGCTTTAATTAAAATATCTATATTCAGCGATCGTTTAATACATGTTCATCCGGTGTGTGCTAGTAATGACAGCGAGAAAGCTTTATTTGCCGCGGCGGCCTGGGTACGATACTCGACTTGGGCATTTTTTTCTTGATCTTGCATTTTTAAGATAGTTTAGAAATGAAAACTCATATTGCACCAATGTGCACAATATGACCAAACTTCAATTTTAAATAAGATCATTTTAGCCAAAATATGAAGGAACGAACCTTTAAAAGCCCGCCCGCTTAGCTCAGTAGGTAAGAGCGTTGGTCTACGGATCTCGGGGTCGCCAGTTCGATCCTTGGGCGGGGCGTATGTTCTCCGTGACTATTTGATAAACGACATTCTGTCTGAAATCATTAGTCCTCCACCTCTGATTCATGTGGGGAAGTTGGCAGTTACTTGCGGAGAACAGGTTTGTACTGGTACAGAATCCAGGAACACTGGTTAGGTTAACTGCCCGCCGTTACATGACTGAAATACTGTTGAAAAACGGCGTTAAAACCCAAAACAAACAAACAAACAAACAAACGAACCTTTAAAAAACATATCTATTCTGTGAATTATAGGCTTACGTATGAGGGTAAGGTTTGTCCGCTGACAAAATATCTTGTTTTTTTTTTTTGTCTTTTTTTTTCAAAGTAAGATAAAATCGGACATATTCTAATTAATATAAATGGACAACTGTGTCCGATTTGGACGGTATGAATTTCAGTCATCTTAATGAAAAGGAAAAGAAAAAAAGAAGAATTAGATATTTATGTTTTCATGTACAATACTGTGTTACAGTAATATAGTACCTTATTGTTCCTTATTTCCATTTTATTGCTACTTTCGGTCTGGATATCACCTTTAATCTGATACTCACACCTTGATTAATTGCCTCTTGATGTACCGCACGTGTATACGTTTATAAAATGAATTACAATCATTTCAACAGTCATGGCGACATTGGTACAAACTTTTGTCAATTGTTTTCTATGATTGTAAACAATACATGGCTCTGGATTTTTATGAAATATTTCTTTTAAATTACATATTTTGAAAAACTGGTCTTTTTAAAGAAAATGATTATTAATCGAGAGAAAATGTAATTGATTTTGATATAATGATGAACTGAGCATTGCAAAATATATTTTCACACTTGACTCGTAATACGGTTTTGCCGCAGTATTTGTTACTTTTTTTTCATCATTTTAAAGCAAAATTATAGTTCACATATCATAGAAAATATTTCAATAATATCTTAAAATTTACGACAAAAGTAATACAGATGGTTACTTTGTTTCTTTTGGGTTTCAACGCCGTTTTTACATTGGTGTTTCAATTATGTAACAGCAGACAGTTAATCTGAACCTGTTCACCGCAAATACCTGACACTTCGCTCACGTGAATAAAAGGTGGAATGCGAACGATTTCGGACACAATGTCACAGATAACATACGCCTCGCACAATTAAATGATCTAAATCACGACCCTACGACCCGTAGATCTGTGCTCTTCCTATTTATTTAAGTTTTATTCTTTGCATAAATAGATCTAAGGATATCCGAAACTTTGAAGTTAAATGATGTGATTGAAAAACAACATTTACACAAAATGAGTCAGTGCAATTTTGAATGCCATCTAGTAAAGAAAAAGAAGGCACATTACATGCATACATACTTTCTTACCAACATCGATACTGGTAAGGAAAAAAAAGTCAAACTTCTAGGACGTGTTGTCCGCTAATCAGGGGGCGCTCGATTCTGATTATCATACGTCATGAACAACGCGCATAGAGCACTAGACTTTGAAGTTCTGCTTGACCAGATATTGGTCACGTGTCAACTAGTGTAATTTATTGCATTGGCGCACGATCTGTTACGTGGAAGTGATAAGTTCTTTATATAAATATTTCTTTTTCAGTTTTTTATGTCTATTTCTTTTGTGTGCTACATATACTTCTTATATGATGAGCCGGTAGGTAAAACAGAAGGACTCCAAACATCTGTTGCTATAAAAATCCTCTCCCGGACCTCATTTATTTGTAAGAAAAAAACTGATTGTCGAACAGAGTGAATTCAAAATTATTTGAAATATCTTGTAAGAAAAAGTACTAAATTTGTGGAGTTTGGGATGGGATTTTGTCGTTTGGAAGGTTAGCGTAGTTGGTGGCCAGAGACAGGGGCGCTTTCCATTGAACTGTAGGCGTCATCATGTAGAAAGATGAGTTTTAATTTTTGTATTGTAATATACGTTTCTACATTACAGGAAATAGTAAACTTAAAGCATATTCATAATTTAATACAAATTACAAATATATACGATATTATTAACACGAGTACATTATATAAATATTAGAACAGAGAGAAAAAATATCTAAATTTCATAGTTGTCTAATAATTACATGCATAAATATTACCAGTGTTAACTTAATATAATGATGCCATTTATGAAATGAATAAAATACCGTGAATTCAACTCGCGTGCCACAAAATATTTATGATAAAACATTTTACGCGAAAGGCAAAGAAAAACATGTTTTAAATATACGTGTAATGTAGATCATTTAAATGCAATGTGCTTCCCTTAAATTGTTAGTAAAATTTAAACTTGAACTTATATTAATACGATACTTTATAAATAAGTGAATGAAACCATTTGTGTTTTTCATGCTTACCGTTGTTTTCACGTTGCGCAGGCGCAATAAGCTCTCGTTTCACGATTCTCGTTTACCGATGCGCATGCGCAGCTCGATACACGATTCTCGTATCATTTTGCAAGAACGGGTAATGAACGGATAACGACTTGTTTCTCGAAAGCGCGGAAATTTATCGGAAGCCCCACTGTATGGTAAAAGAAACAAATACAACAGTAGGTATATTTTCCCTTTGTTTGACAAGCGTTGATGAAATATATACATGACGTCACAGAAAAAATATATTTGGAAACACCCGTTTTCTAAATTAAAAACCAAATTCTGAGTTCAGATAATTCATTGTTAGGTAATTAGGTCAAATCATGGACAAACTTTGTAAATACTTCAGAGGCCACTTTGTCAACTTGATTATCATAAATCTTTTTAGAATGTTTGTCTGTATGTAATTTAAGTCAAGTTCAAACGTGTGTACCTGAGCTCAAAAACGTATAACACTTGGTCAGTCATTGAAAACTTACTGAACAACCTGATTTGTATAAATCATGGTCAACATGTTTGCTCCTATAAATTCTAGATCAAATTAGATGCTAGGCTATCTTTGATAAGAAATAGGTCATGTTAGAGACTTGTTGTTTATGTTTTAACTGGTTTCACTTCATAAGTATGTTTTTAACAATTCATGAGTTTGATATATATATAAGCTTACATCATGTCTTCTACATTTCAGTACAATTCCATGATAAGCGGCGTATGGTCCCTTGTTAAAGTAATTAGTTAAAAAGTTATAAATGTTCTCTCCAATGTGGAAGGTAGTTTTAAAACAGTATATTGGACGGACCAAAATAGTAGGTATAGCCTAATAAATGTTATGTACGCTTACCCCACAATGTGCAATATTTCAGTGTTTCAGTCTATTACCTTCATTTTTTCATCAAGCCTAACGGTATTTAGAAAAACAAATACTGTGTTTTACAAAGGCGTATAGGTATTAATGTGTGACATTTGTAAAATCAGAGCTAAACATACTGTTACTATACAGTAACTATATTTACTTCTAAACAAAATAAAAGCGGGATTTACATCTTTGACGCAGCTCTGTAATAAGTGTAAAAAACGATTTTCTGCAAATATTTAAACAAACAAGGAACAACAGGTATCATATCAGTGAAAGCTAGACAAAATGTCATGAGATTATTCTAGTTCCATATGGGTCAGAATCACCAACTAACAAACGTAGATACTTGTGGTTTTTAGAAAGCGTCGAAACAGACCGGTTCTTGCTATTTAGGTATTTATTGAAGAAAGGAATTTGGTATAAAATACTTAATACATTAATAGTTGCAATCTAAGTGCACCATTGGTGACTTTTTCTGCTCGGCTATTGTTCTTGTTTTTAGGGGCTTAGACATAGATACATTCGCGTAGACTCGATGGTGTTTTATTTTCTATTGCTCGGTAGTCGTAAAGTCCATTAAATTCAATAGATGTCCGTCTAAGCTGGTGCTTTGAGCCCTGATTAATGTTGCACTTGTCATTACCTATCATGTACAGAAAGTAAAACAGAATCTGCGAATATTCTGCTCGGAAGCATTATTTGCCTGCAAATGACATTTTGATAGATTTTCTTAAAGTGTTTATTTTACAATTGAAATAATTAAATTCTATGACTTTTTAGAATGCTAACAAAATAACAAATGCGATATGGAATTATTACTGGCATATATATTATATGCATTACAAATCTTTAATAAATTGGATATTGCAAATTGCTGTTGCAAGACGTCGGAATTTTAATACATAATTGCTACAAAAATTCTTATTTCAAAGGGCATTAATTTTATTCAAGATAAATCTGAAAGTAATCGATATAGGACATTTAATTTAGATATTATCATGCGAAAGTAGTTTTCTAAATTACATAGTCGTTGTCAGCGGGTTAGGAAATGTCATCTTTATATTATAGTAATAAAATAAGGTGACCACAAGTTGTTGATAGTATCTATTTCATTAGCTGAAATGTCCAAACCCTGAAATTATACTCAGATAACAATCAAATGTATTAAATATAATAGGGATCAATGAACTATACACATGGCAATAAAATATACATTATAGTCCTTCAATATTTGTAAACCTTTTACCATACAAAGGAGTAAATTCGGTTTTCATTAACAAATTTATGATCTTCGGTCAAAATTCAATACATGTTCTACTTTTTATATGTCTGTTGCCATGACTTAAGATATTATGTTTACTTTATGTTGGTTCTATCTGTTCTGTTTGAAGAACATATTAAAGTTAATCACGTGTCTATGAGTGGTGATTTTCCAGTGAGGCAGCACTATAAAGTTTGGCATTGTGCTCACTGCTACAAGTAGCCACCGTCGTTCATATGACTGAATCATTGTTGAAAAAGACATTAAATCCGAACACACACACACACACACACACACACAGATATTTAGAATGTATTATAATAGCGGTTTTATTGAGATGCTGCCAACTATGCTTCCTTATGTTTTTTTCAATCACTGTATTTAATAGTGTAATAAAACTAAAGAATTAAGTTTGGCTAAACAATTTGACATTCCGATACAAGAAGCTCCCTTTTACCATACAAAGGAGTAAATTTGGTTTTCATTAACAAATTTATTATCTTCGATCCAAACTAAATACATGTACTAGTTTTGTTATAGGTATGTTGCCGTGACTTAAAAATTATGTTCACTTTACTTTGGCTCTATCTGTTCTGTTTGAAGAACATATTAGAGTTAGATGTTTAGAATGTATTACAATAGCGGTCTTATTAAGATGCTGGCAACTATTCTTCCTTATTTTTTTTCAATCACTGTATTTAATAGTGTTTGTTTGTTTGTTTTGGGTTTAACGCCGTTTTTCAACAGTGTTTCAGTTAGTATTTAATGGTGTATCTTAAACAAAATGCTTGCAATATTTAGTAATGAAAATTAGAGTTATGTTTGGCTGAACAATTTGACATTCCGATACAAGAAGCTCTCCTGTAGCATAGAACGTAACCATCCCAAATAATTTCGGATTGACTAAGTGTGTAATAAAGTCGGAAAAAATATATTATATAGTAATATATTAATGCTCCAATCAGAAACAGCATGTGAACAGCTAAATAGGGAGAGCGTAGATCTACGGATCACAGGGTCGCGAGTTCGATTCCGGACGGTCTGTATGTTTTCCGTGATGATTTGATCAAATACATGGTGTCTGAAATCATTCGTCCTCCACCTCTGATTCATTTGGTGAAGTTGGCAGTTACTTGCGGAGAAAAGGTTTGTACCGGTGTAGAATACAGGAACACTGGTTAAGTTAACTGCCCGCCTTCACATAACTGAAATGCTGCTGAAAAACGGCGTTAAACCCAAAACACAATAAAAATAGCATTTGAAAAATGAAATCTATGACTCCAGACAGAGGAACTTAACCGTTTATAATTTCAAGCTAAAACAATTATAATAGTTTGTTTGTGTAAAATATTGGCAATTATTTTATGTTCAATGGTTTCATTTGCAGTTACCAGCTGACTATTTTTCCGTTACGACAATTAAAAGCACGTGAAACATTTTTTTTTATTACAGATTAAAAAAGTATACGATAAAAACACTGCGTCATGTATTTATGATATTTATGATATTTATGTATCTAAGAGCTGTCGCATATTTGAATATAAAATTAGCAATATAAGCAACTTCAGATATGTTCTATTGTTACTTTCTTTGTGTATTACGCATAACTGAGAGAAATTTATCAAATGTTGAGTTACAATATTATATATATATATATATGACCCATCATTACCCTCTTGATCAAAGTAAGCTGTAGAGTTCATTAGATTTATAATACCTTGCATTAAATTTTTACTGCTTTATTTGTACGGAATAAAGCATTTCTACATTTTACTTGTAATATGTACTGTTACTTACAAATAAAATTGATTTGCCATCTCCATTTCTTTCTATTTGATGAGCATAAAGATGCAAGGTAGTTTAACTCCGTGTTTTCCATGTTTCTAGAATGTTAGTAACAATTTAAGTATTTAATGTTGTCATATACTGTAAAATCATAAATATTTACGGGAAAGTATTCGCCGATTTCATGGTTGAGAGTCAACGATGTTTGTACCAACAATGAAGTAAAATTACAACTCCTTTTATGTTCAAAAGTTAAAATCTAAGACCTCATACGACTATAAAATAGTTTTGAAGTTGGTTTTAATAACTTAGATAAAGCTGTGTGTGAATATGTTCTATCTTCAGGTAATTAGTTCAGCAGTAAAACAGCCACAGCAAGTTAGAGTCAGTGGCCACCTTCCATAAGGATCTAGCCAGGTCCTTACACAAAATGAATAATGATTTAAAATAAATGGTTTACAAAAATCTCCATAGTCGCTTTTTCATGGAAGATATTAACTTTGAAGAAGACATGTGAACAGTTTTGCTTGGGGGTTGCTTCGGATTCAGGCCGGATAGGCAAGGAGCGTTGCGCGCGCGTATAGGCCTCAACTTGCCATTAATTCTTCGCAAGGGAATTTATCTGGTAGTGTTTCCGGGGAGTTCATCGGGCTACTGTTTGTGCATGTCAGGATGTGTTGATACATAACATTTGGAAGTGATAAATATTTTTACGTTTCAGTAACCAGTCGGAATTAAGCAAACTGTTTTTATACAGTTGGACACGGCTGGTTGGTTGTGTTTGCATTTTCATGTGGAATATTTGAATGGCACTTTTCTGCGTGCCAGTTCATTCATTTCATTATTTCAACTTGATGTTGCACGGCTCATAGGTACAGTGGTGAAGAGCACATACTTTATGTGTCAAGCCGCCCTATACATAAACATAGAATGTTATAAAAGTCCCGCGTAATATTGGTGAAGGCTAAAGAAAAGTTTTTTCTGCTGAGGGAGCGGGCCTGTTCCGGGTACTAACATATGTATAAAACGTTCTAACCTTGAACATAATAATTTATAAATGTATCGAGCTCCTATACAGATTTGGTAAGTTCATAACACATTATGTCTATTATTTTTGTTGTTGTTTTAACTTTCTTACCAGGTAGAATGTATCATATGGTAGTCATGCTTCTGCAACTACATAGTTTCTAGCGGCAATAATGCGGATACAATCACTGTGACTGACTGATGTTTATCATATAATCAGAAGAAAAAAATGAAAACAAAATAAGATTGTAGGTTGTTTTTTTTTTTTTTTTTTTTTTTTACATTCATTCTTACTCTGTATCATATCAGCCGATAATGTACATCAATATAAGTATCTATATAGTAATACAGCATGGGGCATACATAGCACAGGTCAAGTGGGGTAGAGAGGTCGGGCTCCCAAATGATAGATGTACCGCCGACCGTTTCGTACTGACGGCCATCCGAAGGCGGTGCCCCAACGTATACACGATCCTTTACACTATGCATCTGATGGTGCGGTGACTGGGACAAGGAGGCGCCGGGGTGTTGCAGTTGGTTTGCTCGAGCCTGGGACCGAGTGGGGAGAGGGTTGCAATGGTGGTGATGTTCCAATCGGTCTAGCAGTTATTATACTAGAATATATAACACAGACAATACGTCTATTTTCCGAGTCTTTCAGCATTTAGATCATGACGTCATCATGTTTCAACGTCATATTATAAGGGTTGAGAGTTACTGATCAGCCGTGGAATTATTTTGGTTAAACGTAGATGTATTTTCACAGAGTTTATAGACAAATTCTTTTTATTTTTTTTTTTGGGGGGGGGGGGGGGGGTGAGGGGCAGTTTATTTAAGAAATAACCATATCTAGACCAGGAACAAGAGTACAAATAATGCCGCACACTGGTTAAAATCTGACAGTTTATAATGCTGCAGTGTAAGACGGTACCATGCTTTCCTTTTGGCATTTAAATAACTGTTTTTAATATGCTTGAGGTAGTACATAACTTACCCACACACTGGCTTACAGTTATATTTGGAAGTCATATAATTCTAGGGCGGTGCCCAGCTGTGTTTCAATGTAGTTGTCTCTCGGCTGGTATTTCGGCATCATGGACCGCAGGTTTGCACTCCCGTATTTGATAATACCATGTATTTTCACTCTAAATACATTAACTGAAAATAATTGATTAGAAGCTAACTTCGGACGCCTGTCTGTTAACAGTAACTTGATATCGACGGAGTTTTTTCTGACGTTCAGGAGTTACTCAGATGTTTGTAAATTGCTTCAGTATTTCCACGAGATGTCTATATGTGATTTTAGTGCATTTCGATGCATCTCTGCTTGGTTTCATTCGTTTAAAGGCAAAATCATGGGCACTTACATCCAGTGGTGACGCACACTGTGTATAACTGAGAATGGGAGCTTGCGAACATGTTGACATCTTCAGGGTGTATGGTAGTTTAATACAACGTGCGGTTGTTTCCGGCAGCTGTTCACTGTTTGATTCTAATTGGATAGTACTGTATGCTTTAATTCTTAATATATCAACTAAAATTTTTGATTAGATACTGACATTTGACGCTCGTCCGAGTTTTTCTGGGAGCCTACTACGTTGTGTGTAGTTATGGCGGGTGATTGCATGACTTGCGAGCACACTAAATTACGGATGTGTTTGGGGGTCGTATAATTCTAAGACGGTGCCCAGCGGTTTTTCAATGCAGTTGTCTCTAACTGGCATTTCGGCTTCATGGACTGCTGGTTTACACTCCCGTATTTGATAATACCATATATTTTCAATCTAAATACATTAACTGAAAATATTTGATTAGATACTAACCTCGGACGCGTGTCTGATTGCAGTGGCTTGGTAATCGACGGGTTTTTATCTAACGTTCCGGAGTCAATCAGGTGTTTATAAATTGTTTCAGTATTCCAAGAGGTGTCTGTATATAATTTTATTGCATTTCGATACATCTCTGCTTGGTTTCGTTCGTTTGGAGGCAGGGTCGTGGGCGCTTACATCTAGTAATGACGAACACTGTGTATAACTGGGAATGAGAGCTTGCGGGCATGTTTACATTTTTAGGTATATGGAGTTTTAATGCAACGTACGGTTGTTTCCGGCTCCTGTTCACTCTATGATTCAAATTAGATTTTACTGTATGCTTTATTTCTTAATATATTAACTAAAATTTTTGATTAGATACTGACATTTGATGCTTGTCTGAGTTTTCTGGGGGTTAGCTACGTCCGTTGGACGATATTTTTGCCGGGATAGTTTTCCAAGATCCGGACATGCTTTGGTAATTGGTTCTGCTTGATTTCATGTTGCGGTGTATCTCTGCATGTTGGAGGGGAGGTTCGGCGCATTTCTGCTTGGTTCATTTTAGTTCGGATAGTTCGGGCAGGTGAGGTTCGTACGGTATGACCGGGGGTCTGGACGAATGAGTGATCTAGAAGCTTTTGGTCTTTGAAATTGTTTAAATATTAGAGATTCTGTTCAAGATTCGGACGAAAATTTGATACATTTGATAAATTTGTGCCCTAATGGTTTCACTCATTGTGTTAAGGTAAGTATCTCGCATTGTCACAATTTGGAGAGGATTGTTGTTGTTGTCTTAGGGTTGAGATATAGGTTAGTGTGGTTTCGGATTTCGGGTGTTGTCTGGCCGCCTGAATTGTTTTATGATCACATGGATATTAGGATGGCTAGATTGCTTGTTGACTCAGAATATGTTTTTTTGGGTGGCAAATAGCAGCCGTTTTGATCTGAATCAAATGCAAGTAACCAACGACACATATAATATAAAATATTTTTGGGAACAGAAGGCAGATTAGATGGTCATCACAATTACTACAAACACTTTTGTCTTATCATCTACGATATTTAAAGTGATTAAACCTTCAATAAGGATCTAGCCAGGTCCTTACACAAAATGAATAATGATTTAAAATAAATGGTTTACAAAAATCTCCATAGTCGCTTTTTCATGGAAGATATTAACTTTGAAGAAGACATGTGAACAGTTTTGCTTGGGGGTTGCTTCGGATTCAGGCCGGATAGGCAAGGAGCGTTGCGCGCGCGTAAAGGCCTCAACTTGCCATTAATTCTTCGCAAGGGAATTTATCTGGTAGTGTTTCCGGGGAGTTCATCGGGCTACTGTTTGTGCATGTCAGGATGTGTTGATACATAACATTTGGAAGTGATAAATATTTTTACGTTTCAGTATCCAGTCGGAATTAACCAAACTGTTTTTATACAGTTGGACACGGCTGGTTGTGTTTGCATTTTCATGTGGAATATTTGAATGGCACTTTTCTGCGTGCCAGTTCATTCATTTCATTATTACAACTTGATGTTGCACGGCTCATATGTACAGTGGTGAAGAGCACATACTTTATGTGTCAAGCCGCCCTATACATAAACAAAAAATATAAAATAGTTTTGAAGTTGGTTCTAATAACTTAGATAAAGCTGTGTGTGAATATGTTCTATCTTCAGGTAATTAGTTCAGCAGTAAAACAGCCACAGCAAGTTAGAGTCAAATAAAAATGATTTGATTATTAATGATAGCTTTTGTAAATATCTTTGTTTACCTCCACTTATTTTCAAAATTTGTAAGTGCTGTAGCTTTGAACTTTGTACACTTGTTTACCACCATTTGGTAATTAAGTAGATCAAGAACCGTAACACCCACTTCCATTTTGTTAAAAATATTGCCCTTTATGTACTTCAAAAGTTGAATTTCTTCATTAAAAGTTTTGTTCAGGTTCTTTTCTCATGAATACTTGAAGAGTTATGCTGTTAAAACTTTTTACACTTATATTTATCACTAGATTAGAAAATAGTTCAAGAACCATAAATCTCCCTTGTATATTAATAGAATTTAGGCCCTTTTTATCTTACAAAATTGATATTTCTTGATTTTTTTTTCTTAACAATAAGTCAATAAGATGAAAATTTTTCCTTTAAATTTTCGTAACATTTGTACCAAAATTATTTCAAAAGTAATGAAGTAGAATCTGCCACCTAACCCCGCTGACATATGGAGACCTGTACAAACCTGTTAACCTTTTATGTATTTTTAGGGCCTTTCAAATTGCTACGAAATTATTCGACTGGATTTAGTTTAACCCAAATCAACATTTTTGAATATGACTTAACTTTATGTTTGATTTAAAAAAAGACGTATCTACGTTGTACATTTAAAACTTCTTAATCAAAGTATTTAGGGAAGAACGTATAACATTCTCTTGGACTTTGTCAGAATCAAGGGACTTTAGTACTAAGAAAATGAGATTTGTTTTGTTGAAAGTTTTATTTCTGTCCGCATTTTTCTTGAATACTACATAAAACATACTTTTGTAACGTTGTACACTTGTAGATTATTAAGAGGAGTAAAGGCGCTGGGGGAACATTAAGTGCCTTTTCTTGTGTATTGTAGAATTTTTCAACTTAGAAAATTGATATTTCTTTGTATTTTCTTGAATAAACTGAGTACTATGTCTTTAAAACTTGCAATGACGATGTGTATTTAATATCTCGTTACCGCCTAACGTAAATATATACGTATGTACATGGACGTAATATTGTTTTAACGTCAATGTATTCGTAATTATGAACGTCATAAGTATTGATTGCAGTAAGACAGTCGTTAAGCTTTGTACATGGTCATAGATTCTGCGAGAAAATGTTGTTTTAAAATCATATTATGCTATAACAAGCCATACATACCGCATTTTCAAACGGGTAACGTGAATAATATAAGAATTTTTAAACGTTGGCAACACCAAATTTATTCTTATGTATTCACGGATATTTTGTCAGATGCTAAAATGTCAAAAAACCATGGAAATCCCGGATAGGGAAAAAAACTAGTTTCAAAATTTCAATAAGTAAAGGCGTATAGACGTTATTTGTCATTCTGTATACTAAAACTCCCTAAAAATTGGTTTTCTTTTTTAGATTCGTTAAAATAAAGCGCACAAGCATACATCATCTTTTGCTTTTGAAAGATAAATGTTTCAACATATAACTAATGGTTAAATAATTACGAGATGATGGGCTCTCTTCAAGCGGTTTTTGTTCGATTTCCATATACGTATTTCAAAAACGATTTATTTATATGTAACGAATATTTCAATGCTTTGTGCAACATTTGAGTTAGGTAAGACATCAAAAGAAAACAAAAAAAAAATATATTATATCTTGCAATAAACCTTAGAATGTTCTGAAACACGGAAGACGTTTTTTTGTAAGAATGCATATTCAAAGTACCCAATTAAAAAATAAGTAAAACAGATTTTGAGGCGTACTAGGTCGACTTTTATTCTTATAATCCGTAGTTAAAGTCAATAGTGGTCTTAAGACTTAAGATTTGTAGTAGTTATTTCACGTTAAGCTTCCAGTCTCTGTGAACAGTATAAAATCTAGCACATTGTATATTTTAGCAGCATAATTATTTTATTATATATAAATGTCAATACCTATTTGCGAACGTCAATATGTTACCATTTATTAACATTGTGATATATCTTAGTCTCTACTATGAACCTGTTTGATAACATTTAACTCTAAACAAATCAGCGATTCATACTTCAGATGAACGTCATAAAAATAAAGGCAGTTTTCGGTTTCATTCATTATGATCAATGAAACTACTGAAATAAAATTATTTTCAAAAGAAACGAAAACGGTGCATTAACTGTGTTGAATGAAGTTATAAAACGTGTACCGAAGTTTAATGTAGTACAACATATTGGGAAGCATTTTCTAACTAACAGAAAAGTTGAATCGGTGCACCACACACACCAGAAAGTATCACGAATATAGTATATATTGTGTTTGAATTTGGTCACACATTTCAAATTTTGACACTTTTGAAAGCTTTTGGCGACATTTTCAGGGAGTAATATAACCTATATACTAAAACCGCAAAAAACAAAACAAAAAAAAAACAAAAAAAAAAAACAGAAAGAAAGAGGGCGATGCAGCAAAAAACTAGATATAGTATGCAACAAAAATCCCGTTTAATCATCTTCATTGTCTGTTTTAAAGCTTCATGGGTAATTGAGTAACAGTTTTATTTCAAATCGTTTCTGTATAATGAATTCTTCTTCGTGTATTAGCTTTATCAAATTGTTGTATACTACTTCTGATAAAGGTAAATATTAACGACTATAATAAATATATGTTAGTTACACATTTACGCACATCCCTTTACAACTGTATAATCTTATGCAGACGCGGGATATAGGTATCCAATCTCACATTGACCCTTTTTGCTGCTGGCAATACTGGATATGTTTCCGTCGGGTATCTGACGATATACACTCAAGGTAATCGTATAAAATATTTTGTGAAAATCAGATCAAAGATAAACATTAATGACTGTTTTGTATGAGGAAAAATGTTATCGTGTGGTTTTACTTTCATAACATGCACACATGAACTATGCTGTTTAGCTCAAAACCCTTGGACTTAAGGAAAACAAGGAAACAAGGATGGATATACAACAGTAAAATACACATTTCAAAAACGCAACCCACCGTACGCGGACGTGCGAATGACTATCACACATAAACAAACACGCAAACACATGTACAAACAAAAACAAAAGAAGCAGACACACGTGGCGTCGCCAAAGAACGGTGAGTGGCACAACAAAGTCATCATTACCAAAACATCAAGATTGATGTAGGTTTTCATGTAAGAAATGATTTTGTTTTGGTGTTCATGTGAAATGAACGACAGAATAGGATCGGCAAATCCATATCCAATTTTTGCCGATACTATTCTGTCCTCTTTTCGCATGAACACCGAAAAAAAGGTTTCATTTCTTATATTTACATTATATTTTTTTTTCATTTGTAATCAAGATTGAATTATAAATTTTACAGATTTTGTTGCATTTAACATTAAAAACAGCTTCCCGGCCATTATTATTTTACCAGAGAGAACAACAGCGACGTCATCAAAGGAACGTTATCCAAAACAGCGGCCCGTTATCACTAAGTAGAGCTGACGTAACTTTCGCGCCTTCATTTTCGTGTTCATATACGAATTGAACATTATAAATTTCCATAGAAAGAAAAAATGTCAATATTTATTATTATTATTTTGCAAAAAATAAATGGCATCAATATTTATTAGATTACAATGCGCATTCCAGAAAATAAACAAAGCAGTTAAATTGCTGCGGTTTTAGTATACGAAGTGAACATGTGCTTGATATCCATACGATATAAGACACGTGTCCCGTAACCAGACACCTTGCAGTCACTTAAATATTTACTAAAAGTATTTATATCTAACCCTGATGGTCGGAAGTAGAAGACGAAATAAGAACATACCTGCAAATGTAGCGATTATGATTTCATATTTTGACGACATTTTCAGGGAGTAATATAACCTATATACTAAAACCGCAAAAAAAAAAACAAAAAAAAAAAAAAAAGAAAAACAGAAAGAAAGAGGGCGATGCAGCAAAAAACTAGATATAGTATGCAACAAAAATCCCGTTTAATCATCTTCATTGTCTGTTTTAAAGCTTCATGGGTAATTGAGTAACAGTTTTATTTCAAATCGTTTCTGTATAATGAATTCTTCTTCGTGTATTAGCTTTATCAAATTGTTGTATACTACTTCTGATAAAGGTAAATATTAACGACTATAATAAATATATGTTAGTTACACATTTACGCACATCCCTTTACAACTGTATAATCTTATGCAGACGCGGGATATAGGTATCCAATCTCACATTGACCCTTTTTGCTGCTGGCAATACTGGATATGTTTCCGTCGGGTATCTGACGATATACACTCAAGGTAATCGTATAAAATATTTTGTGAAAATCAGATCAAAGATAAACATTAATGACTGTTTTGTATGAGGAAAAATGTTATCGTGTGGTTTTACTTTCATAACATGCACGCATGAACTATGCTGTTTAGCTCAAAACCCTTGGACTTAAGGAAAACAAGGAAACAAGGATGGATATACAACAGTAAAATACACATTTCAAAAACGCAACCCACCGTACGCGGACGTGCGAATGACTATCACACATAAACAAACACGCAAACACATGTGCAAACAAAAACAAAAGAAGCAGACACACGTGGCGTCGCCAAAGAACGGTGAGTGGCACAACAAAGTCATCATTACCAAAACATCATGATTGATGTAGGTTTTCATGTAAGAAATGATTTTGTTTTGGTGTTCATGTGAAATGAACGACAGAATAGGATCGGCAAATCCATATCCAATTTTTGCCGATACTATTCTGTCCTCTTTTCGCATGAACACCGAAAAAAAGGTTTCATTTCTTATATTTACATTATATTTTTTTTTCATTTGTAATCAAGATTAAATTATAAATTTTACAGATTTTGTTGCATTTAACATTAAAACAGCTTCCCGGCCATTATTATTTTACCAGAGAGAACAACAGCGACGTCATCAAAGGAACGTTATCCAAAACAGCGGCCCGTTATCACTAAGTAGAGCTGACGTAACTTTCGCGCCTTCATTTTCGTGTTCATATACGAATTGAACATTATAAATTTCCATAGAAAGAAAAAATGTCAATATTTATTATTATTATTTTGCAAAAAATAAATGGCATCAATATTTATTAGATTACAATGCGCATTCCAGAAAATAAACAAAGCAGTTAAATTGCTGCGGTTTTAGTATACGAAGTGAACATGTGCTTGATATCCATACGATATAAGACACGTGTCCCGTAACCAGACACCTTGCAGTCACTTAAATATTTACTAAAAATATTTATATCTAACCCTGATGGTCGGAAGTAGAAGACGAAATAAAAACATACCTGCAAATGTAGCGATTATGATTTCATATTTTGAATAAAGATTGAACCTGATAATGCATGAAAGAACAACGCAAATATAATAATAAGGTCAAAAATATGTAAGACCTGCGAGGCATGCATGCAATGTAACAAAAATATATGGAAAATCACTGAGCCATTTATATTTTCACATAGCGCATATCTGAGATATGTATGACAAATTAGGTTATTTATTATCTGGACTTAATAAAAAGTCGTTTAACCGTCAACGTCAGGTTCACTGGCACAAACAGTTTCAAACCATGTTAAAGCCATCACGCAATACGCAGAAAAAAATCGGGAGCAAGGAGCGATCTAGCTGTTGGGTCGTATATATGACAACATTAAAAGTGCTTATTTACGAAGCGCGATGTTTTTACTGGGGACTTTTTAGTTGTGTATCAAACGTTAAAGTAATTTTATATCAATTGCTGCTTTCCAAGAATAAACTCTTAGGCAGCGTATATGCTTTATGAGATGGATACATAACAGTCAGATGAACTCAAAATATGCGAATTGCAATAAATGAAGATTTTTACTTTAGATCTAAGCTATCTAAAAGACACAAACACGACTAGTTAATTTATTTCTAAACTATAGATACTATTCGCGGGCGACACTGCATTACAACCTCGTTGAGACGTAGAATTGCAATAAAGTTGTGTAAAAATGCACTACATTTAAGATCTAAATGAAACATCTCACATTCGTAAATATTTGCTTCTCTATTATACAGCTGAAAACTATGAAGGTATGTGTACGTATGTAGAGTAATTTGCTCAAGATCAAAGCTGATCTTATTTTAAATTATTTCACATGCAAACTTTTATAATAGTTTACGAGGGGTAATAAATAAATACAAGGCGAAGTGTTCTAACATCTCTGAGCAAGGTAATATTTTGCTAATTTTCATTTAAAAGACGTAATCATATAGAACATAACAGACACAAAATCCGTTAATATACAGAAAACGTAAATGCGATTTTCATTAAATTTCAGCTTCCTTACAAAAAACAAAACAAAACAAACTATTATCAGTGTTTATCTTATATGAGATGTATACATAACAGTTTGATAAATTAAAAGACAAAATGTATTGTAATTTATTTATGTTTTCAATTTAAGATTTTTATTGTAAGCTCTCAAGGAGACACAAACACAAGTAGTTATTTAATTACTGAAGTATATACTTCGCGTGCGACACTGCCTTACAAGCTCATTAGACTTAACTCGCATTACAGTTGTGTATAAAACTCTACTTCTCACATTCGTAAATATCGCTGACCTATTATATAGTCGAAAAATATATAGTTAAGTTGAGTAATTAGCTCATGATCAAAGTAGACTTTTTTTTCAATAATTATACTTGCAACTACTTATATTATTATACGAGATGTATTCAATAAGAACAAAGCAACGTGCTCTTACCACTTTGTTTATCATTTGTTGAAACTCAAATTTGATTAAAGTTAATATGATGAATAGAAATTCCTTAACTAACAAATTTAGAGAACATCAATCATTTATCGTTTCTGTGGTAACGCCACAGCCACTTAAGCGGGAGTTTCAGCAAAACTAGTTAAACTCTACAAATATATTGGCCTGCAATTTTGTTGATTTAAGCGTTTGTTTGTTATTTTCTCCTTACCAGTTCTGCCGACAGTTATAGCCTCTTGATTAATAATAAATAGAGCTATTCATCTACAAGTCTAAATATATTATACTTAGTTTCTATGACAAATCAACAGTGACTGGGTGAATAGAACTTAATTGTGTATGCGTATTAGTGAGTATTTTACATTTTATTTAGCGCCTTAGCCCAGTTACACTCATCGTAACTCCTAGGATTAAGAAAACTCATAAAACAAACGAAAAGTAATCGGGTCGTCCTTATGGAACATTTTTAGTTGACACATACTAGATTCAGCTTCAGTTACATAAAAACGTAATTTTGGTCCAAATCTTTTACATATTTCTCAAAACTCAATGTACTGTTTTTACATTTTATTGAATTCAGTTTGATTTCACTTAATCAAAATAGATGTTTATATAGCCTTAATAATTATCATATTTTACCGATTTATATCAAACTGGTTTTATTTTAG
This sequence comes from Mercenaria mercenaria, assembly GCF_021730395.1. Taxonomy (NCBI): domain Eukaryota; kingdom Metazoa; phylum Mollusca; class Bivalvia; order Venerida; family Veneridae; genus Mercenaria; species Mercenaria mercenaria. Next base: position 64,069,081 of record NC_069368.1, on the reverse strand, counting down.
AAAGAGTGTACAGCGAGTTGTTAAAAACGTTACTTATTATGAAGCATGCAGAAACTATATTGTTGTTTGTTAAGTATTATTATACAATGTTCCAAAACTCATTTATACATGAAATGGCATGAGCTCAGATGAACGTTTCATTATACTAGGGAAACAATTAAAATATCGCAGTCTATAGATGTTAAGGAAAGAAAATACACGAAAACAATACTTAACATAAATGCAATGTAGCTAACGTATGGCACATAAAAACCTTATATGTATACAGTATACTCTAATTTATAATATCAAAAATAATATTGACATTGCATCACGCCTAGTATGAAAATGACAATGAATTGCGTTACTATTTTTAAAAAGACAGCATAATGCTAAATCGGCATTTTATAATATGATTATCTAAATACGTCTCAATTTACCCTGTATTGATGTGTTTAAGGAATGTACAAAAGAGAATAATTAATTAAATTGTTTATGGAAAACCTGTCAGCAAGTCAAACAAATATGTCTAGTTTCTATATCATACCTGTATGAATTTGGAAGAGATTTACAGACATAGCATTATTCAAATCAAAGTATGTGAAATTTTAATGAGCCAACTATACTAAATTTGACAACCCTAATTGAAAATATCAATTCCATCCTTTTGTGTCTAACTAAACATAAATATTACTCTAATACGATATATACGATATTAAGATTGCGAGAAAATGTCACATGCAATCAATAAATAAAGGTTATATTAACGAAACATTTTTCATTACTATGATATGTAGCTAAGAGTATTAAGCTTGATAGAAAAATATCAAACCATATTCTGAATTATGATATAGGTGTTTCATGAAACATTTTTTTCAGCAGAAGTCACAATCACATCGCATACACGATATGTTCTTTTTATCTCATGTCTGACGTCGTGAGAGGAGTGAAATAAAGCTATTACATAATTTTTGGCATTACAATATTGTAGTGAAGTTTTCACATTGACGTCGTTTTCAGTATAAAGACGTTTGATGAATCAGAGCATTTCTGTTTGTACGAAAACACACGCCGCGAGAAAAAAATACAGAGAAATATAGAAACATATACAACATTTTAGATTGAAGTGAGTAATCAAAATTTCAAGTGTATCTTTTTTCAGGCATGCGACTGGTAAAAGTATTGACGTCATATGGCGGCTTAAGACAAAATTAGAACGACATGTAATTCATGACTTTTGATAATGTTAATTTTAGCAGTAATTCCGGCAAAAAAATATACCAAAAAAAGCTATTGATGTAAGAGAATAAGTACAGACTTAATCAATCATCCAGAGCCCTAGTTTTGAAAATCAGTAATCGATTTATGTATAATCAACCATTCTTTTTAATATCATTTATCGGCAATTTTTGATGAAAAATACCCGCAAAAAATTAGTTGTCTTATTTTTAATTTTTGTTTACTAAGAAACGAAATAGAATAAGTTATACCCTGTATCGACTTTAAATAGATTAAAATAGATACTTCCAAAAATACAATAAAGAGAAAACATTAAATGAGCAGTTAACACTGGCAATGGAATGTTGAAGAAAAGTGACTATTAATAAAAACTAAATTTTATATAATTTATCCGTTGGTTTTCGAAATGATTTGTAATATAATGCCAATGCTTGAAATGCTCCAAATAGCTTTTATAGGTAGATCTTACGACTAAGTGTATGCTTTTTGTATAACTAGAATTCAACGAGAAATGCAATTAAAAGTCGTCAGAAAAATGCACTCTTTTAAATTTTAAACAGAAATATTTCATTTATATGTTTTCAAACAGTACTGCATCCCGTTACTGGAGTCTGTATTAGTATCAACTCCGACCTTTCATGCGCAAGCAACATACTGTAGTTATGCGTAAATAGTAAACAATAATACAAGAGCTGTCGGAGGATAAAAACATTCGACTATTCAACAGACTTGTAAATTGAATGAATAGAAAAGTCGAAAAGGGGCATAATTTTGTAAATATGCAAAACAGGGTTTTTGAGCTTACACAGTGCATTTCAGCTAATGACAGTTGAAAAGTGTGTGAAGTTTCCATCTGTTCCCATCAGCTTAACCAAGAACTGCTATGTCGAAAATGGGGCGTGCATTTTAAAAGATATCAAGTAGAGTTATAGAACCTGTACACTACATGTTAGATCAGAACAGTGAACAGATGTGTAAAGTTTCAATACATTAACAATATTGGGTATTGACATACCAGCTTACATACAAAAAACTTAATCAAACTTTATTAAGTCGAAACATGGGCATATCATTTTAGAAAAAGGAAAATAGAGTTGTGTATGTAAGTTTTAATCCGTTCCATCAACTGGTTACTGAGATACAAGCTTATATACAAAAACCTAACCAAATTGAGACGCCGACGGAGACTCGGACGCCGACGCATTGGCGAGTCCGTCCAATAAGTCTACCAATTTGTTATATAGGCAAGCTAAAATAGCTTGAAAAAAATAATAAGAGACAAGCAATGGCTCTCCTAATGTGTTATTACCACAGTAATCATTTAAACCAAATAAATATAGTTTTTGAATCAATAGTATCGACGTTAAAATGGTTGCAGTTGTAGTATATAAAATGCAACTGTTTGCAAGAAAAACTGCCGTGTCGGTACCACTACCACTAGAAAGTGCTATTTGAAATCACAAGTAGGGAAATGAAACTTACATAGACATTTAACATAAAATTGTGAAGTACAAATTGTAGATATCAAGTCTCATTGAAAACATTCATACAACGTGTTCACAAGAATGTTATTCCTTTACAAAATAATTTAAAGATATTCTATTGCATATAAGTATTTTCTTTATTTTTCCACTGTTTATATAATAAAATTTTATACTATCTGAGATTTATCAAAGGAACATCATTGTTTGTAGAAAAAAAGGCTAACTTAGGATATGTGTTGTTTTATTTTTAGGTGAAATATTATCAAGCACTATCTTTTATACGTTCATGATATTTAAAAAAAAATCCTGTTTCACAATTATGTTTGAAAGGTAGTATAGTGTATTGCTGAAATCTATCATTATCCAAGGCAGATTAAAATCCTTAAAATCTCAAGTAAATATCTTACAAGAACCTAGTGCGCTTAATTTTTCGCCTATTATAACACATTGATGAAACTATTTTAAAAAGTAGATACTTACTTTTCGAGCTATTCTAATGTATTTCTATTTACGCGAAATATAATCGTTAACGCCATTAATATAAAACTAAAAAGGTTACATCATTTAAAATGTTTAGCAGATATAATGTGTTGGCCGTCTCAAAAGAATAAGGGTTGAACGGAGATATGCGATATCATTTTTTGTTTTCAAAAGAAAATCTCAAGGAAGAGACATTTGCTGTGTGCCAGATATAAACAAAATATTATTACTTGTATGGAATGTGAAATTGTGGTCAGATAAGCATCACTTAGGACTAGTGATTCAGACGTCAGCCGATAATATCATTTAGTCACATTTACTAAAAAACAACTAAATAGCTACTTGATACGGATTGGCACATAACACGACGGTGTTCCGTTTCATTTTAACAACAGGAATATTTTACAGTTCTTATTTGTATGTAGCAAGGTGTAGAACATGTTTCTAATGGCAAGAAATATTGAATTCAATGGTGTTCCAGGTTTGTATGGATTAACTTTATTTGATATCATAGCGTCAACATGAATTTGGGGCTCAATAACGGCGGGGTTGTCGCCTTAGAAACTTTCTACTTATAATGCTCATATATCGAAATATTTGGATTAAGTATTTTTATATTCAATATGTTCTTATCTAACATGTTTACAAAATTCGGCAAATATAGAATTAGAAAAAAAGACATTAGAGAGCTGTGTCGTGTATTCAAAATCCAGTCAACAACTTCCGAAAACAAAGAGTGTAAATAATTTACTTTGTTAATAGTCAATTATTTTCACATGCATGTAAACAAGAGTATAATGATATACACCTCATGGTCGACTATCAAATTGATACTTGAGAAATGAATGTTCTATTTAGAAAACAATAGTTTCATAGATATTCCACACTAAATACTATGGAACCTATACAAAGATGATATTGACATACACAAATTATTTCAATTTCAATATTTGGAGATCAAAATTTACATACACTTGCTACGATCTAACCGTATATGTACAGCATCAGGCTATTGTATTGCGTAATGGATGGATCCGATCTGTCAATAAAACCAATAATATTGGCCAATAAGATAAAGCGTTATCCGTCGATCCGCATACTTTGTTGCTAAGGTGCCATTGTGTCTCACAAGCTTACCGTAACTAAGTATCTACAGACTTTAAAATTCTAATTAAAAAAGTATTCTTTTACGTTGTCGACATGGCAATGTGTGTAAAAAGGGATGCTTTTCATATTAAATGTAAATATGAACTCTGGAAATAAGAAAACAAGTGACCACATGTAACAAATAATTGCGAAACCCCATGTAGCATGATCATTTATCAAGTGTATCATTTAAGAAAATACAGCTATTTTTGAATTTGTTCTTAGACAGGTGTCACAGGATTTTCATTCGATGTTGCACTCGAGAAAACGAAATTGTTCAAGGCAAATAATACATAATAATAGTCTACATGTGAACGACGATCTCCAAATTTCGGCCACACTACACATTTTATAAAAGAATTTTAATGCTAAATATCCATGAACTGGATTTTTGTTTTTCTCCTAAGAATGTCAGAAGCAATGTCGAATGCATTATCATTATTATTTTTATGAACACTCAACATATTTTGTGTAAGAATTTAAATGTTGCTCTATATATTCCGTAAATTGATTTTTTGTTTTTTTTCTCCTTAAGAATAAACACGTTCCATTTGCAGTTGACAGTTTCCATACTGTCAAGTTGTGACATAAAGTAGCCCAATTGGGAATCAAATACGTTTTGTCATGAAATTTTGAAAAAGTATTTTCTTTACCTGTGACATCATTCTAAGGATATATCCATTTCTCACCAGTCTGTTACATTGGGAATAAAGTATTGCGAGTTTGTTCATGAAAAGGGGACTGGTGCTATTCCATAATTATACAAAACGAAACTTGCAGGTCAACAAGTTCTGTGTCAGCTAGCGAAATTTCGTTAAGCATATCGGACATTTTGCTGATTGGTGTATCGAGTTTGAGATAAGACTATGAAAATAAAATAGTGGAACCTTTGGAATGAGATTGTTATAGCGGAATTCCGCTAAGGCGTAGACTTCTGCTTATACATCACTTGACTTGAAAGCAGACGAAACAGTTTATTTGACTCGATAGCGTAATTCCGCCAACGAACATTTAACATAGATTATGAGTTAACGAAATTTCGCTAAGACAATGCTGGTCAAACATTATAAAAATAGAAGTTAAGGTTTACTGTTTCAGTGTAGATACTGTTGCAATAATTAAACTCTTCCACTCGTTCATACTACATAATTTTAATACATGTATTTGTATCGCTAGACAGATAACGTAGCGATAGCATACTGAAAACTTTAAGAATACCTGTATCTACCCCGCATTACGCTCAGGTGTGGAGCAAATCAAACTGAATGAAACGTTACGAATCAGTTGAATGAACTGGATATTATTTTCGGCTATCTAAAGAGTAGACATTTGAAATTTTAATAAGCTGACATTTTTATGAGGTATTACATGGAGTATAACTATTTATAATATATCTGTTTCTTTATCCATTCTTTTACGTTTATTTGCAACAAACAATATCCTTACAATATATGACCTATTGAATACACGTACGTACAAAAAAGCTGTTTTTCCGGTATTTGGACGGTTCAATATTTCCATGTTAAACATACGATAAAATCCGAATCGCGCGAAAATGTTCGGAATGTAATTATAAATCGGATGAAGTAGGCGCTCTATCTACAGCGTTTGATTATGGATGGACAGATTAGTAAGCTTTACAATGAAACTCTCGTTAATACATGAAACATAATTCTTAGCATATATCCATGTACACAAAAGAAATATTTACGCAGAAGAAACAGTGTCTGTAAATAAAGATAAAATCCAGACCGAAATATGTTTAACACAAAACACGAGTAATGAATTAAAAGACTTGAATAAACGATTACATGTATAACTTTGGTGCATTTTTCAGACGTTGGTATCATTTGAAACCCTACAAATTCTTATTAATACACTGTCTTCTATATCTTATCTGTAAAGTTTTACATATTAACACTTCAAAATGTGGTCAAGTTAAATCAAATAGTACAAATTAAATCCATGATATATTCCACTGTAGAAAATCCTGAAAATGATTCTTTGTAGACTAAAACTAAATAAACATTGATGATTTAATAGTGCCTGTTTAGAATTCAACTGTTACGCAGTAAGTTTTAGAATAACACAATGTACTTATTATCTTCCGTTTTTCTTCAATCAACTCAATTCTAGCAGTAATTTATAATACTTCCTCTGACCTTATGTACTTGTGTAGCTAAGATTCAACAGGGATCAAATACTCTACTAATATCTTTTATCAGGGTCAGTCAGGTGATTCACCTTGATGGAACAAACTGACCGTTTCTTGACCTCACTCGCATTCATGTATTTTAAGGAAGCTCCTCCTACAATTTGGGTGTAGGGTCTACGCCAGACTAGCTTATGAAATACTGTTCTACTTCTACGTGGTCAAATATTTCTGTTTTCCATTACTGAAGCAGTGAAAGTTATTTCAACCAGCGCCCTTAACAAGATTTCGAGTAGGGTTAAATTCGGCGATAGACTGGCCATTTGACCGATGATAAAGAATTAGTCATAAGATTTAAGTTTTTCTTTGATTCTGTGTAATAGTGACAAATGCCAGTCTATTTTAGAAATTTTCTCAAGGTCCAGTCCGTAATATGATATTAGACATATGCTTTAGACTGGCTATATTCACAATTTTAAAAACAAACGTTTTGAAAAATATTATACAACGTCTAGGAGTTAGTCTAAATTGTCATTTGCGAAGGCATTTTTTCGGGTGTAAATAATGTCATGATATTGGTCCATAGGAAATCTAGACAGAAACGGTTAATGGAGGAGCAAATGAAAAGGGCAAGGCAGATATCCAAACAAATGTATTCTTATAATACTTTTTTTCTCATTTCATGGCATACATGACAATATGAGGCACAATATTATAAAAATACATAGTGAGGTATGTTGTTCAACGTGTCAAAGATTGATGACTTTTTCGTCCGAGGATTTTTCTCCTCACTTCAGTTTCTCATTAAAAAAGTAGATACCGTAAGACGAAAATGTATGATGAGAACTAAATCCTTAGGCCCCGCCTACATCAAAGCTTGAATTCCCTTATTTTTCTGCTAACGAATCAGACTACTTCTTTATTTCAAGTATTTATAGGTTTGCAACTTGAACATTATTAATAATTATTCACTAAGACAGCCAGTCAAATGCGTTATATTTACTTGAAATCACCCATAAAATTTCGATTACACCAAGGCAATATAACTACCATTAACGCTCCCACTAGAGCCTTCAATGACGCCATTGTAAGGCAATGGTACAGAAATACCCCGACTAAATTTATATCCTGGCTGTTCTTTCAGAGCATGTCAAATATCTACTGTTAATTAATTCTGTAAATTCATCAAATAAAATGTTTTATGTCTGATTTTTAAACTGTCCAAAAAATGTCAGTTGACCCCACCTGTCCTTAATGTCATATATATTAATACTCTGTTATTTTCTTTAGTCTGTGTAAGCATTAACGCTTTCTGGCTGGCTATGAAATAATGGTATTTTTATCACAGGCCTAACTTTGTAACGATTGTCGGTATGCGGCCCGTTGTCGATTTATATTCGCGAAAATAGTAAACTTGTAAAACTTGAAGACAGTTCGTTCAAATGTAATTATCTGACAAAATGATTTGCTTGATTTTACCAGAAATAATTGTCGACGCTCGACGGTTACAACACTTTCCTTTAAATATATAATCAGCATGAAAATAGTATATCGGATCCTTTATCGAAACACACTCTACCAATTTAGACATCAGTCTCCAGATCTGATTTATACGAGCTTGTGAGTTGAGCGAAGAGCCTGTTCTATCCGAATAATGCTGAGCATATTATTGGATCAACTGATTTTCACATCCTTGGTACGCGACCAGGGATCGAATCCGCGACCTTCCGCATTAGACAAAAATTAATTCACTGAAAGTGGAATCTTTTGCCATGATAGCTCAGTGGCAGAGTGTTCTGCACCTGGTCGAGAGCTCTGGAGTTTTAGCCCCACCGGAGAGAGGAACAGAGACAGAGACAGAGAGACAGAGTGGACACAGTAAGGCATAGTAGCTTTTCCAGCAAAGACATTGTATTCCTGATACCTGTAGATAGATCTTCGAGATGACGTTAAAGCGTTTCAGCTGGCCAGACACAGATAATTAGTCGCCGAAGCTGAAAACTGGACAAAATATTTATTATTTCAAAAGAAAGCATTTTTATTTGTTTGTTTTGGGTTTAACGCCGTTTTTCAATAGTATTCCAGTCATGTAACGGTGGGCAGTTAACCTAACCAGTGTTCCTGGATTCTGTACCAGTACAAACCTGTTCTCCGCAAATAACTGCCAACTTCACCACATGAATCAGAGGTGGAGGACTAATGATTTCAGACACAGTGTCATTTATCAGATAGTCACGGAGAACATAATGATTTCAGACACAATGTCGTTTATCAAATAATCACTGAGATTATACGCCCCGCCCGAGGATCGAACTCGTGACCCCTCGATCCGTAGACCAATGCTATAGGCACTATCACTCTCACTATTTATATTCTGTCAGAAATTGTGTATTCATCTTCATGAAACTGCTACCATTTTTGTGTGCTTTTTAACTTGTTACATTTTCATTTTATATATTGTTATTGGGTTTAACGGTACAACATGCGAAGTATAGGTTGTATGGCATATATCTATTTTTGTTGGGGTGGCCGGGGATGACTGCAAGTGTCTGTCCAAGCATTTTGTCATGAGCGGGCATTTGGAAGTACCACCTATCTTCTGTAAGCTAAATGGATGGCTTCTTCACAATTTCATTACGTAATTTTGTAACCGTTTCGAGTTCTTTATTGTCAAAGGTCTAGGTTCTGCCTTAGTCCATGCGTAGTCGGTAGGACACACCGGTCAAGGCTGAATGGGTATGTAACTTCATACCAGTCGATGCCTTAAGACAGTATGATTCTATGTCTCGAGTTCAACCTGTGTTCGATATGTGAACCCGCTGTGATATAAAGGGGCAATGTGATATAAAGAGGCGGTTACAGTCTCCTAGGTTTGACTCTGAGTACCGGTATATAGTTTGACTCTAAAATCAAGCCAATGAAGAAAGAAACAAACTGATCCATTAAAAAAAAAACAAACTGATAACAATTCAAGAATTCTATTCACTTGTAGAAAAGTTTCAGTTATAAACGGAAAAGAGTAATTCACTAATAGCGAACCTATGCACAGTGTAATCCTTAAAAGAAGATCTCTGTAATATAGCGACTGAAATTCGATGAACCTATCTTTCGTAATAATATAGAGACCGCTACCATGTAGGAACATACTTCGACTACAATCAATGAAATACTTACATGCGCTTTAAGTCTATTATTCGGGAATCCTCTGTCGGAACCTTCCCCAATGACACAGATCGGACTTTGGCCGTCTTGTCTGCCTCTTGTTCAATGCACTCGAACGTGGATTGGATAGGACTTATAATTTGACTGAAATACAATCAGCTTAAAATCGTATTTATGCAATGCACTGGACAGGAAAGTTCTACAAGAAATGCGAAACGCCCTTGCATGCATGCAGCTCAAGAACGAAATGCAGATATCTAGCCCCGTGTTCACAAAACATTTTTCGATCTCAGCTGAGTTTGAGTTTGATATTTTAATATCAATTTTACGAAATCTTCAAGGTTATATTTCAAATGAAACTGACCATAAATACTAAATGGCCACTTACAAAAATGTATTAACTTGAAATTCACTTTTAATATGCTATTTAGATAGAAGTGACATATTTTAACAGTATCATAATAAAACTCAACGTATATTGAAAATGTTTTGTGAACACGGGGCCTGGTACAGTGAATAAAGCATCTCTCCACGCTGGGGCTGTTTCTTGTCTGTTGGAATAAGGTCAGTAATTCGAGCTTCCGTGGTGTAGTCGAAAGAATTCTGTATAATGCACGAAAATTGGAAAACTTAGGATCCATTTATTAGAGTCTTCTTTCGACAACATTAAATCAAGATATCTTCTTAACAACATACTTTCTTTTCTAACAGACAATCATATGAAAATGCTTTTCGCGTTTTAAAAAAATATTGTAATATAGTAAAAACCTGGAATTCTACACACTTGAAACAAAATTTGTAATAAAATTAAACTATTGCTTATATATCTAAGGTTACATAAGTACACTTTTCTCCACTGATATGAATGTTCAAAAACATAAAATTTTATGATTTGAAATATTACAATACAGCTGATACAGATTACCACGGATTTAAGTAAATACATACTTAAAAAATGTCCATGTGCGCACTTTAATGGAATTAATTAAGTGGACTTGAATACTTCTACAAATTACAATCAGGATTGATAAAAAAATGAATCAAATCATTTTCTTTGTTTAAAAAAAACACAACAATTCTTCGTTCCATATTTTATGATTTTTTTTTAACGAAATCACGAAGTTTTACCTGTCTTGGTGAAATGCATGTATTTACGTATGTTTGTAGCAGTATGTCAGGTACTGCTACCCGCAAAATTCACTATTTTCAGTACTTCTGCAAAAATATGGTAAGAATATAACACGTACTAATTAGTTTCTTTTTGCAATTTTCTGATAAATATCAACAATAGAAAACCATGTATTAACATGTCTCTTTTCATTGTTAAAACGGTTGATATGATATAACTGAATTTACGGTTTATGTTTATGTAATTCAAAGTCTAATCAAGTTTAGAAAGAGCGGATGAATCAATCAATCAATCAAGCGCTATCCGTTTAATTCTAGAATTCAAATTCTTGGCCCTTACTGATGTACCAGTTTCACGTAAAATATGTTTTTAAAATTACACCAGGAGTTACCATTATTTCACGACTTAAGGGCAGAAGGACATGCAAATGACCGTACAAACAGAGAAAAATATTTAACATGGATATTTTCAATATGATGATGTATCAATGTTCTTAACAAAACCGTCAGTAGCGTGTATGTTATGAAAGAGCCGACTTTAGAGACTTTACTTATTTTTTGCTATGGTCACACTTTAAACATAGCAACACAATAAAAAACAACGCACGCGTTCTCTTATATTTGCCCTGTTACTGTATCAATGCCAATTAACACTTATAAAGCTAATTTAGTGGAAGGAGGCACTCCCAATCTCCGTATGTCAATTTAAAAAATCCTTACTGCCATGTCAAAAGTTCTAACTACATTTCTAAAACTGTACTTAAGCCTCGAACTTTTGAAATCTGTTTGCAAATAATACGTGAAAAACATGCACACATTTGATAAATGATTATTAAACAACACAAACTTTAAGACAGGAAACGCACGTGCATTGTTTTCCCGTGCATTAGCAATGAAGTCATTTAAGTGCTCAGAGTTCATGATCAGAAAAGATGATATTCAAATTCAAATTTAATGAAAAAGAAATGCAAAAGTTTTACTAACTTTGTTATTTCAAAGTTTGTTTTTGCCCGTTATGCATCTTCAATGTTGACTTTTTCATTTATATCAGAACCGTATTTGACTAATTCAGACACCAAAATACAATTCTGAAGTTTACAGGAAACGAAGTTTAGAAAAATGAAAACTTCAGTAAATACTTAAAAAATCAGTGCTGTTGTAATGTATTATGTACCACGAAGCTAAAAACAGATTTCCATAAAATACTCAACTATTGCATATGCACTAGAAGGAAACTTTTGCTAAACCTAAATCTTGTTAAATCAGAGATGATATATGCATGTATATGAAGTCCCCATTTTTAAATGAATTCAGGAAATTTAAGACAATAACTTTTGGCTATAATACATCGTCTGAAACAGCAAGAAAGGAGGTTAGAAACGATAATAAACCATCTGACCTTGTCCTGCTGCTGATCTTATCATTTATCTCAATAAAAAGATCATTTCTACTGTAAATTGGCAATTTAGACGTCGAGCCAGTAATCAGACTAATGAACAACAGATGGAAATAAACTATCGAGACTCTGTATTGTATACCAGGCGTCAACTTTCCGACAATATTTTTTCTTGCACATTTTACTCTACAAGTATAATCTACTTTACTTCATCGAGCTAAAACATAAACAAGAATGTAACATGTAACAGCATTTAAAATGTGTTTTACCAGTTATATGCGCACTGAACAGATATTCATACGTTGTTTAATATCATTAAGATTACGTTAAGTTGTATTTAACATTTATGAATACTGTCACACTCTTGAAACTTTCAAAACCAGTGAATCAGGAAATATTTAATAGATTAGTTTTCATTATTTATAGTACGTCAAAACTGCAGTTTGATAAGAACAAATATTTTGCTTTAGAATTTGTGAAATGTGTAAGAAATCAGACTTTTAAATTTCCCTTAGATATGGTTAATTGTCAAACAAAATTATGTTTTTGTTAAATTTTGACGACAAAAACAGTATTTTGTTATAATTGCTATGAAGTTTAAAAAATGGATAAATGATGCAAGTTCATCAAAACTCAAAACTTAAGTACATCTGGAACACTGAAAGTTTGATATGTTATATTAACACTATTTTCTTTATCTTATAGTATTGTAATTCGGAATCTCTGAACTATAATTATAAATAAAGTAAGATTCCTCAGAATTTAAAATAGAGGTTATAATCATTGTCTAATTTACGTGATCTTGTTCATGGCAATAACTAAGACTTAATTTTATAAAATCAGAAATATAATTTACTTTACATTCTAATATAAACTTCTAAAATGGACCGTGAAAGTCAAAGTAATTACATGATTTTCTTATATAACATTATCGCCGAATTTTTGTATTCTGTATATTCTATATACAACACATTGTAACTGAACTAACTGAACTAATTAAGTCAATGATAAGAAATTTGAACATTAGTTTCTCTTGACCTCTGGCAACAGTTTAGACTACTCTCCGACAAGCCATATAATAAATGCACACTTTTGCCCGAAATACGGACAAAGAGCAAAAAAAACATAAAAAAAATAAAAATGAAATAAAAAATAAAAAGCAAACAAAAGAACTTAAACTATAGGCAACCTTTGCTTTTTAAATAGTTTAACATACATTTAACAATCTAATATTAAATTCTTGGGCTAAAAAGTGTTATTAATTATATTGAGTAAATAAAACGAAGACAATTTTATTTTATAATCATATGACTGATTTCTGCCGTCGTTATGGCCCCGCGCTCAACGTTGCCCCAACAAAATTTTTATGTGACTAAGAAAAACGACGCCTTGCCGAATGTCGCCCCACAACAGTCTTATTTAACTCTTTTCGGGTTGATAAATCCTGATATCAACCTATGAAAAAGTCGATAATTGTATAATGTTGTCTTTATACAGGTGGCAGGGTTATAACGGCATTCAACTGCGTTGAGTTAGGTTATGTATTTTGAAAACAGTTGAATGAAATGATAAAATGCGACGCTTTGCCAAGCATTTTATCAATTTATTAAATTCAATGTGGAAAGTCACACATGTTATATTCTTTTTATCACATGTTTTCTTTTCCTGTCGATACATGAAACATTCTACGTTCTTTTACTATATAAACAAGTCAGTTTGACCAACGTCTCCTGTACTTTAAGGTATTAGAGCACTAATAGTAATGTTTACAAAATGGCCTTTGCTTGGTATATTCTGAAAGGTAACCGTGTTTTGCACTATTTTGCAATTTTTAAACAACTTTTACCGTGCCGTTTTTTTTATAAATTTGGTATAACTTATGGTATCTCCTCAAGCTCAAGTACAGACAAATTTCAAAGTGATAGCCACTATCCAAAATGTTTGCAGAGAACTCATTTTACCATTAATTTTAATAAAAGAAACATCAAACTATTTGGTAAACAATTATAAAACACAAAATAAAAATGTCAATATCATTATTTCTATGGTGCCTCAAGTAAACGGATTTAATGAGACAGAATTCATACTTCAACATTGAAAAAATAAGGTCGAATGCTGTGTTTTTGTTTTGAATTTTGCCTACTCCATTTAAAAATAACCTTAGGGCAGACGTAAAACCTACCTAAATTTCTTTCACAATATATAATCTAAGAGTGAAAGCAAAATAGAGAACTTTCACCGTGTGTAACTCAATATTTTTAAAGATGTGTTACTCTACCCCTTCTGTTTAAGTAGTAAATTCACTTTGAACACCAAGAAATCGCTTATAAGATTCATATTTTTCCATTTTTGTACAAGAAAACAATAACAAGCCTTGAAAGAAGTAAAAACTTACTAGAAAAAAGGAAAATAAGGGGAAAAAAATTTGGCCCCAGTAGGGCTTGAACCTACGCCCCTCGAAAAATTGCTGTCAAAGTAGGTTTATTGTAGGAATTGAATACTCTTCAAAAAGGAGGTTCTCTTTTAGTGATCTAATACCTTAAACGACGTTTACGTCAAAGCTTTATTACACTAATGTATTATCTTTTTTATGTAATGGCTTTATTTCACTCCTGCGACGTCAAACATGTGATAAATATAAGTTCTGTGTAAGCTTTGTCAAATCAAATAATAAATGTAGTCTCTATCGTATTCACAAGAAAAATGTGAACGGACGAACGGCCGGATGACGGACGACGTACAAAGCTTGATCACAATACCTTACTTTGTCACTTCGTAGAAGCAAGCTAAAACATGTTACAAATGTTTTCCAGATGTAAAAATGCAGCTTTTGTTCATTTTTTCCGATCGAAAACGACATGTGACAAATGTGATCAGATGTCACTTCAAAGTTCGGCACCGATCACATTCGTCACAAAATTGTTACATATGTGCTTGATTTCTGTTACATATGCGATCTCATTTGTAACACCTTTTACATATGCGATCGAATTTGTAACACCTGTTACAGATGCGATCTGTTACGAATTTGGTCATACACTGGTACGTTACTGTTATCCTCTTGACTTTCCTAGTTTTTTTCTGTTTTTTTTTTTCTATCTTTGGCTGAAACCAATCAAACATAATCACCAAGATGTGCGTTTGATACTTTCATGATACTTAGTCGATATCATATAAGGTCGAGATGTATGAATATGAGGCGTCAGTTGAGATTGTATACACATATTTTGAATGTTGGACATTTTTCATATAACGCTCTAAGAAATACAGTATTTATTTCATTAAGCCGAAAAAAAGGTAAAAATATTTACTGGAAAATCAATATAATTAGTCAAATAACTGATTGAAAGAATCACTAAAATGTCGATTATTAACACCTAGTAAAATAAAGTCTAAACTAAACAGCTGTCCAAAACGTGGCGAATATTTTGCATTTCTTAAAGGGCCGACTTGGTTCTCCAGGCAACTTTTATCAGTTATCTGCTTACAGCTATAACATGGAAATTTAATGGCCATTACGCCCAGCATGAATTGCAAGAGAGCAATTAATTCGGTCAGTTTTCGGAATCAGGTGTGTGTTGTTACATATTGAAATTTCACACCAAGCATGCATGCTGTATAAATATCTCTGAGAGAAAATAAAAGTTGAACCCTGAATCTCAAAAAAATATTCTCAAAAAAAAAAAAAAAAAAAACAAGATAAAAATACACAAATTTAAACTATTCAGCACTAACGTTATTATGATATTATGGTATTTGTGTCACACTAAAAAACATGAAGTAATGCAACTTCTAGCACAAAATAAACTACAATAGAGTAGGTTTATTACTATTTCCGTGTCGTTATCCAGTCACTGGTCCTATTTGATTAGGCTTGATATATTTTTAGAGTTTATTATTATTCATTATACATGCATATTGGTAATTGAGCCGTGCCGTGACAAAACCAACATAGTGGGTTTGCGACCAGCATGGATCCAGACCAGCCTACGCATCCACGCAGTGTGGTCAGGATCCATGCTGTTCGCTAACAATTTCTTCCAATAGGCTTTAAAAGCGAACAGCGTGGATCCTGACCAGACTGCGCGGATGCTGGTCGCAAACCCACTATGTTGGTTTTCTCATGGCATGGTTCTTATAACCTTTCCATGAAGTAAATCCATATCTTCGTGAATATTTAATATGTAATTTATTGTAAATACATTTATTGTATATACATATAAATTTATTGTATATTATTCTTTCTCCGTCTGTTTATATATATGCGCAGACATTTATAGTTATGTAAATAAATTACTATCAGGCCTTTTCTTCATCATTTTGGGAATGCCACCAAAACCAGTGGAATTGGGATAATGCTGTTGTGGGAATATTTTCAAATTTCAAAATCTATGTAAAAATATTTTTGTTCGTAAAATATTAATAGATTGCATAATAAAGCATTTCAGAAATTGTTAAACAGTATAACTGTTCCTTTGGTAACCAAAATATACATAAAATTTATCAAAACTATTTTAAAACAGCAAAATAAATAAATAAGTAAAAAAGGTAACACTCATTTGGGAATCTGGAATAAAGACACAGTTTTAGTTTGTTTGTTTGTTTTGCTTTGGGATTACCTCCTTTTACCGAGGGTTAGATTTATAGGAGGAAAAGCCCCGACTATTGTCACATTCATAATTGTGTTATTTTGTTTGTTTGTTTTGGGTTTAACGCCATTTTTCAACAGAATTTCAATCATGTTACGACGGGCAGTTAACCTAACAAGTATTCCTGGATTCTGTACCAGTACAAACCTGTTCTCTGCAAGTAACTTCCAACTTCTCCACATGAATTATCAGAGGTGGAGGACGAATGATTTCAGACACAATGCCTTTTATCAAATCGTCACGGAGAACATACGCCCTGCCCGGGGATCGAACTGTCAACCCCGTGATCCGTGAGAAGTTTACGTGACGAGAAACCCCTATTGCATTGTTGCGTAGATGCCAAAAACCGACCTCAGCTTCAATGATAATTCTAATGAAAGCTATTGAAATTAAGGAGATTCGGCGCATTTACATAACTCTAAATCTCCTCCACCCCACCCATTTTCTTTGCAGTTCTGCTAAGATGTTAGAGAATGTTACCAAAATCTACCAGGGGCTTATCAACTGGGCAAATAGCTGTAATATCTCATAAATCTCCATGGCCTGCTGTGCTGACCGTCATCACCTCATTAAATGCCTGCTGTTTGACCTTATTTTGATTACATGTTTTATGCGTTTTGACTAATCATAGCAGAAACAGGATCCAGAACTTTATAGAATTCTTATATAGGAAATGCTTTTTTCTATTTTTAATATTATTTCCAAAATGCTATAAAATAAATTTGTTATTTCTAATAGGTGAGTAATTGTATATATATATTTTTGTATTCATCAATAATATTTTTGAAACCAAATGTATCGTGCTAAACAATTGGCAGTACAGTTATTTTCGAGGAAGTATTTTTTAAAAATTAATTCACAATAAAACTAAGAAAATTAGTTTAAATCTCTACCAGTTTCACCAGAGGGTTTTATAGTCTTACTTTTAATACGAATCGGTACTTATGTTGTTACAGGAGGCGATACATAACGCTAAATTCAATTTTGCGTTAGGTGACTTAAAGTCCGTCGGCCAGATTGTCCGTCTAATTGTTTCAATAAGTGTACAAAAAATAGATAATGCATTGGCTTGAACTTGTTTGATGAAACGTTCTATATTATATATATAAAAACCACAACAACATCAGTTGAAAATGCATGCCATTTTGATTTTTGCCTAGATATGAGAATGTAAGAAACTGTTACTATATATCCCGAAATGACTTAAAAAGTATATGGTAAGGTTAGTACAACTTCGTATACTGATAGAAGGCACGTAATTTAATTTTTGCAATTTGTGTGCCTTGTCGTGAGAAAACTTTAATAAAACAGTTCTGGTAATAAAGTGTAAAGCATTTGAGGGAGATCAATGAAGGAAACTTTGTTTACAGATTGGTACACACGTAAGGCATTTTAAATTTTTCTGTGCAAAAATTATGAAATTTTGATAAAGGGTCAAACGACAAAGTATTTTGGTTTTATATAGATAGGGGATAATTAGAAGATAGTGACTATAAACCCTTACATGCCTGAGTGAGACCAGTTTTTCCCTACCCAAGGTACAGTGTTGAATGAAAAACCGAGCGTTAGCGAATTTTTTTATCAGAAATTCAAAATTATGCGAATGGTTAGGAAAACAGCTGCCTTTCATATTCAGACATGTAAGATCATTTTCCTTGCCTATCACGTTCAAAATAGATCGTGCTAACACGTAAATTTCGGTATTTCCTTACACTATTTTTATAGTTTATGACGTCATAATAGTGCCAGGAATATTCATCCCTGGTGCATGCTCAATCAAATCTATACTTTCCCCATTAGGTAGGCAAGGAGCTCCACCTTTGGAAGAAAAGAATAAGAAAAAAAGCTTCCGTGCGTCAGAATCGCGTCACTAATGTTTTGGTTAAAGTTTTGCGTGAAAGTTCATATCTCCGATACTGCTGCATGTATTTGGTGGAAAGTTCACACATGTCTTCTATGTCATTATGTGAGGTCACTGGCCAAGTCCCATAACTGTTACCTGTATATTAGCAGATTTATGTTCCTTTTTATACTTAGAAAATAAATTTAGTTAAAGTTTTTCGTGTGAGTACATAACTCTGTAACTAATAACGATATTTAATTGAAACTTCACACATGTCTTCAATGCCATTAGATTTATGTAAGGCCACTGACTATGTTTTATAACTCTGACCTACATTTTAGCAGAATTTTACCCTTTTTGTACTTAGAAAATTGAGGTTAAAGTTTTACATGCAAGTACATATTTCTGTAACTACAAAAGATACTTAGTATCGCGATATTTACATACTGATGAGAGTATGTTCCAATATCCACCAATTTTATGACAAGATTATTTTTAATGCAGCTTTCGAAAGAAAATACTGGAAAAGCAAATAGTATCATATCCTCGCTTTTAACTTAGTGCCTAATCAAATTATATTGGTATTTAACGCATACAAGAACGTAGTCTAATGCTGTAGATTCTAATTTATCTATAAACCTTTCTTCTCCACTTCCTTACAACATGCTTTTTGGTTGATCACTACTACAAAACAAACGGGAAACGATCCTACCGATCCTTCTACGGTAACATGCAATGTACAGATTGAGATTTATACTAAGTCTATCGAATTAAAAAATGTGTACTTCCGGCGCGTGCACAGAGCGTCTGACAATGGACTTTTTTGGAAGAATACGCTTTTTCCTTGTGCCGAATACGTGCCCGCATAACTTGTCTGAACCGCAATGTCTTGCTCATTATTACAAATATGGGCAGTGTTGTTTTTTATTTTAAATTCTTCCTTTAAGTTGATAGAGAACCGATCCTGGGCGAAACTACGAAAATCGAAATCGATCCCTCTAAGGTAACATGCGATATACCGAATGAGACATTTACTATCGACTTGAAAATTGTGTACCACGGTCCTTGCCATCATCAGACAGTTCTTTTCAAATGTTACGGGATGAGTTGAAGTCCGATCGATTCCCGATTGAGGCAGTGCTTTGTTTTCATATTATTGTGACATGGTTGTTTTAATTTTTAAAGGTCCAGTAACACTTATTAATAACTTACAAAAGATTAATTTTTGCTGATACATTTTAGTTGTTTTTTTTAAACTACTTTACTCTAAAACATGTTACAATATTTTTGTGTGACATTTTAGTTGTTTCTACACGAAAAACAGTAAATAGAAGACATTTCTCTCTCTTTTTTTGCAATATCATTGAACAAAAATACTATGCTATATTTCTGTTGTATAATTTCAACTTAAAAAAACAACACTACAATTATTTTCTCTGCCAATTTCGTCGGAAAGATTAAATTTCTTGTTAAAAATAAATGCTACCTGTGATCATTACATGACCTTTAAACTATCTATTACTATAGCTCCAAAATGGACTGCTTAACTGTCATTGATTCACATGCTATACTTAAATTTCAAGTGTGTTAAATTTCCTTAGCATTTCATTCAAAATACATTTTAAGTAATACATCAATTGTATCTTTTTCCTGGAGCAATCTGTTATTCTCGTGCAATGAAACCCATTAACAAATAAACTGACCTAATGTTCATCTCAATGTCAAAAGCTGACCATGGAGAAGGGTGCTGGTAATTTTGATCGGGCTATTCAAGCCAATCTACAGATGCTATCTGTAACTCTCTGGAATTCCATGTTGTTATAACTTCGCGCTCTGATCAGAAATTCTGTGAGAAATTGAAAGTTTCAGAAATTTTAGTATGAGTAGTAGCCTGGCTCCCTGGCTACATGGTTATTTTCTATATAAATACTGCAAGCAAAGTAAGACAATCTTTAGCCTCTAAAATAGCACAATTTTATCTGATGGCTGAACCATACCTATGTTTGGAGTTAGGGGCAATAAAATGTCAATGTAGAAACAACCTGCTGGAATTACTTCCTTCTTAATGAATAAACATATATATGTAATAAGAACAAACATAGGAACGGGAGCCAGTCCACAGGAGTAGCTACATTTTAGCCGTCCTCGGACAAAGTGAGTTCTAACCGGTCATAAATCATGTCAATTAAAGAGTATTTATGTACACAAACCTGGGAAAGACGGCACGGTTGACTATACCGTTGCTTCTTTGGTCAATATCTTGAAATTTACAGCCTGTTTCCGGCGATAATTTAGGATCAAAGTTACACACTTATATGGATTAATGGAAATAAGTAACGCGCATTCAAACTTCAACGTAATAGTGTGAATTGAAATAATTTGGATACAAGGTGAGACATAAAAATGTTAAAAATTCATGTAATTTTTCTAAAATATTTGGAGTTTGAAATGTTATTGTATTACACTAAAATTCGTTTTATTTTGTGTCGTGCAACTGTGAATTAACGTCATTCAAATCTGGTTAGTATAAAAGCAAATCAACTTAATTTTTGTTGAACAGGTATTAGGACATATTTATTTATTCAGTATTCAAGAATTTCCCTGTAATGTAAGTCCATTGTACCACTATAATTAATACATGTATTCTGTAGAGAACTTTGACAATACTGTATATTATGTTGTCTAGGTTTTCAAAATCAGAAACGAAGCAAGAAGAACTTTTCTGAGGCTTAAGTGTTGAAGTTCAGTTGTGATTGTCATGCCCTAGGATATGCTAATGGATTGATGGAGAAGTATATTGATTCTGTTTCATTGCATTTTTTTTAGAAAAGTTTACAAATATTTCATTTTCTACAGATTTTTATGACATGTGTTCAATGAGTAAATTTAGTAGTTCTGAAACTTACTAATTCTCACTTCTTACATTTCTTTTATTTCTGGTTTTGAACAATATTATACCTGAAGCGATTACTTTACTAAATACACAAATTATTAATATTTATCACAAAAAGACCTAACTTTATTTCCAGCGCATAAATCAGCCATTGCGTTTCCCACATATTTTTACTTGAGTCTGAAAATTATTTAATATTACATGGTCATTTATTTTTTCTGCGAAATATGTATTTTTCAAATTTGTTATTTGCAGTCTGCAATGTATATTTGTTTGATTTTTTTGCCGTTTTCAACCGTATTTCATATATGTAGAACTTCACATATAAGTTAATCTCATTTATAAACTTTCCTAGTCAAGTTTCTGTTTGAAAAAAAAATCTATCGAATTCTTTTTTCCCGGCCCGCCACTTTGTAGACATTTAATTGATTATTCTGCATGGCTGCATTTGTTCAAATAAGAAATTTTGCGCCAATGTCTGTTTTCCGTTTATTTTTTAAAAGGTTGCACGTTTTTTTTTTTTTTTTGTTTTTGTTTTCTTTCAGGAACGTCTGAATTCAGAAACAGAAAGTAACATGGCAGATATGCACTCATTTAAAGCAAGTGAAGTGAAACCCTTGAAAGTACGTAAAATATGTTATATATCTTTATTTTTTAAATGTTTGAACAAAAGGTTATATAATTACATAATACTTTAAGTTTTTACCTCGGCGTGTAAACAGATTTTCACTAAATTTACTATTTTTTTTTTTTTTTTTTTTTTTTTTTTTGCTTTTCTGAAAAAATGTATTTTACCTGTCAATAAAGACCACTTAAACAGGTTAGACTGTATTTTCAAATTCTCATGAGTGAAATTTACATTTCTTTTTAGAGTATTTAATTAGTAGAAGTGCACCATACGACATAAGACCTTTTTTCTTTTTTTTTTTTTTTTTTGATAATTCAAAGAAAATTCTATAGCACAACTGACATACTGAATATTTGTTTAGCGATGCATGTAAATTTAACGAAAACGTCAGTATTTAAAATATCGGTATGTTTAAATATGCACTCCTAAGAAGTGCTGATTTTCATACGTGTATAGTGTGTATTTTTATATTGTTTTTAGAGTACGGACAACTAAACCAAGAATTAGGATACACATCATGGGATATTGACGTCAATGGAAACAAATTGTGTGTACTAGTTGATCGCAGGAATATTAATGAAAAAATTTAAAGGTATGGATATAACGATAGATGATTCTATTACATTATTACAACTTGTTACAACATATATTTCAATATCATGAAACCCTAATTCATAATGATATTGTATGAACATTTGATTAGATTTGTCTAGATACGAGAGGATAATGAAAGCAGTTTAAAGGGATAAAACAAGTTAAAAAAAGTAGAGGTTATTTTATGTTAGAAATTGAAAGAAAGAAAAAAAAAGAATGACTAGAATGTTGAATTAAAATCTAACAACTCACAATGAACTTATTACAACTTTTAAGCGAATTCAAATGCCAGATACTTTTAATATAATTTTCTTCTAAATATTAAGATATTTCTTATCTTAATTCACCTGGAAATAAGTAGTTAATTTGTATTTCAATGTAATTTCGATAACAGGATTAGGTACGCTTAATGGGAATGGACATTATGCTTGATGCATTCCTTGTTGTAATATCTGGTTTTAATTATGGAGAGCTTATAAAGGCAGAAAAAATAAGAGGTGATCAAAATTGTAAACATTAATGCAACATTAATTAGTGATATGTAATATGGTTACTGTTTCCGCTAACCCCCCACCCCCGTCCGTCTTATAACTTGATCTAAATGTTTTGCAGTTTTGTTCAGTAGGTAGAGCGCAGATTCAGGATAAGCAGGGTAGTCCGTTCGATCCCAAGGTGAGAGGGGTATATGTTCATCGGAGTAATTTGATAAAAGACAGTAGGGTTCGTAAAATGTGAAACCTGTCTCCTGCAGCTCTATATAGATCGGAAACTATATCTTTTAGTTGTTAATAGTAACCTTAGAACAAATGTTACATAAATGTATTTACAGACATTCAGTGATGGGGATGAAGTGGAGGCCTTATCGATAAATAAAGAGTCCGCAGTTGAGGAAATGGTACAGCGCTGAGAGTATTTTGGAAGTTAAGAAAGGTTGGTAATTGTTATTGCATTAATTCATTTCTTATTGCTTGAATCTGTAAAATGTCCGCATTTTATTTAATAAAAAATGCTGTAATAAATTTAGGATGACAGAAATGTGAAGTCTGCCCGGGTCTCGAACCTGAGCTGACCGGCTGCCCGACACATACTCTCTTTAACGTGACCAAGTCCGTACCTCGACACCCCCCACCCCAAACAAATTGTAAATTCGTCCTCGAATTCCAAAAGAACACAATAATGCAAACGTTGCAAGACTGCCCAAGCAAGCATGCTAAAGACCCACTTTCTGAGCAAATTGTCAAAAAGTATGCGTTCAGTTAGGGACTCGAACTTTGGACCTTTCCCTTACAGAGAGAGAGAGAGAGAGAGAGAGTGCTCTACCGACTGGGCTAACTTGCTGCTTAACACATATTCTCTCTAAATGTAACGTAACGTAAGGTAAATTCTTACCGAGAAAATGATATATCGCCAATATTTTATTACATTCTTGCATAAAAACTACTTTTTTTCACTGGATCCGCCCATGTATAAACGGGAGAAAAATCGTGTGCAAACAAGGCAATTCACGTGCTGTTAATACATGATTTTTATTTTTGAAATGCTTTGCCAGAGATATATGTATGTATTTTTGCGCACACTGATATTTGACATCTGCGTCTTGTTTCTTCCAGAACAACCTCTTCCTGTAGCATTATAGATTACAATGTAATCCATAGTATGCTTAGCTGTATCTGTTTCCAACCCCAGACATACTGTCCCCATCAATGTACGCACTATCTTCTCTTAGAGTTCACTCCCTTTACAAAGCGTCTGTTCAATTATTGTAAATGACTGTGAATAAATAAGTACCGCATGTAAATTGTGCTAATGTTCGTTTATAGATATTATATTTATGATTTTAGTAAGTATCAGTCGGTATGTTTTTATCTAATTTTTTGAAGAATTTATATAAACAGCTTGGAAACTTGACAGTACGTTCGTACTCATCCGTACTCCAACTGCGTGTCCGTACTCAATATAACTCGAATGTAAAGTTATTATTCTTGAAATTGTGATCGAGTCCACCAAACTGTAAACTGATATAAACAATTATTGGTAATTTTATGTATGCAATGATGAGAGACAAAAAAAATCGCTTAAAAACCTTCAGGATGTGCTTTTGATAGTGTTGTTTATTTCCGTGCCCTGGATACGGATATTTAAAACATGTTTACCGTTTCCAAGAACAACAGGAATGGTAAATAAAAATGTACCGGAATCGTCAAGTCATCACATATGAAAACAATACATAAATCGTCGTGAAATATTTTTTATGCAAGAATAGCGACACTACACATTTGTTTTGTGCATTAACGTATGCAGAAGCCCTTGTGATATGTTTGTGACCTCGACCTTCGGTCTCGGTCACAAACAATCCCGCGGTCTTCTGCAGACGTTAATACACAAAAAACGTGTATTATCCCTACAAAAATATATCTAGAATATTTGTTAATCCTGTCATATTTTCCATAGGAAACTACTAAGACTGTTTTTTTCAATTAAGCTTGGTCAGCACGATTGATAGATCATACTTCCTATAATCATGTCCAGGCTGTACTATATTAAACAAATACTTTCATGACTATTTTAAAATTGTTTCTTGTAGAGAATGTGCTTATCATTTACGGAGAAAACCAACGCCGTTTTGTTTAACATAGTTATTGTTGAAAAAAAGTGGTTTATACACAAAAGCAAACAAACAAACAAACAAACACGGGTTGTCATTTTATCTTCATTCTTTATATTTTACAATAAAGCAGCATTATTTCTTTCAGGTGAAATGTATAAAGTGAGATTTCATGAAGATGGGTCCTAGTAAGTCCGGAATATGGCTCGTATTCGAAGAAAAATTGTGATTGATTGTAAAAGCAGTTTACATGAAATATAGTTTGAGCTTTTAATCAAAATGTTGTTCTTTCTTTATATTCAACGGATGTTTTTTGGTAGTGCAAGTTAGCATAACCTTACAAAGAGATAAGGCAAACCTGTGTTAAAGACCACCTCTGAACAGAGGCCACCTGACTCTAAAGACCACATGTTTTGTTTCCAGTTTTAACATTTATATAGCCTGTGACACCTCCAAATAAAGACCACATTTTGGCTCTACCTAGGCTCGTCTTTATAGACAGGTTTGAAAGTATCTGTAAAAGTACACTAGAAGTTTTATCCAGCATTAGCGCAGTGACTGACATATAAATTTTGTCCTGTCCGTCTGTCTGTCTGTCTGTATGTCACAAAGTTTAAATGTGCATATCATGTGAAACAGCAATGCAGATTCACACCAGTTCATTGTTTTGTGATCAGAGTTTTATAATACTTTATATTTTAATGGGCCCGCTTTTACCAAGCTTTACATGACTGGCCAGTGCCTATAATTTTCATTGAGTTTTGGCCCTTACTTTGTCATATCTTACCCCGTATTGGCAAACTCATTTCAAGCGATATCTATATATATACTGGTACGTGTTTATACCAAGCTGCGAAATCTTTATATTCATGTAGTTATCATGTACATTATGTCGCTGCTGAAGTAAATTTGTAATAAACAGACACTTTCAGTTAATAACGATTTAAATTTACCCACAATTCAAGTGTAGACTTGTACCACTGAAAAGCATTACTGAGCAGGTATGTTTTATCCATTTACTTTCATAATCTACTTAAACACATGTTATAAGCAATGAGATTATATCCTGGCAGTGCAGTGGATATAATATCATAATAAGAATATCAGTAAGGTTACAATACATTCCAGAACGCGGAAACTATTCGGCGTGATATAACTGTTGAAAAGCAGAGAGGGGCACCCGAAGTCTTACTCCACCAAAAAAAGCTGAAAAATCGCCACATGAACTAAATTTCTGCGATGTGACCAAACAAAGAATTAACTGAAAAAAAACCAACTGAAATTGAATGGCAATTTTAACGCAAGAAAGTAAACACTAAATAACTCCAAGGATTCCCTATCAATTAATTTTCTTTCAAGGATGACGTGAGGCTAACGTTTTTTTTTTTTTTGTTTTTTTTTTTTTTTTGCAGCGTTTTAGTGGAATTACGCTATTCTCAAACTTGAAAATAATTTCCTCATTCAAAATGTTGTACTTGTCCGATCCGCTTTTCATGTGTTGGAGTGAGCGAATTATTTTAACATACAAATATCCCCTAACTAGCGAACGTGTGCTATTTACACTTTATTCCAAGGGTTTAAATCCAATTCGCTCTTAGCGAAATTTCGTTAAGAGGAGGACGTTGCACTGCAAATATCCTCATTTCTCAGAATGCCTTAGCGAAATTACGCTATCTAGATGGGATGAACCATAAACTTTATAGTATTTTTTGCGAGGAACATTGTATAAAAGTTGATGATTATTCTTGTCTAAGAAGAAAGTAACGAATTCCTTGGATACGTACATACATTAGAACTCTGATTGAAATAGCAACAGTCTCGATTTTAACGGTTAAGTCACTGCATTTTTATGGCAAATTGATAACTCCGCTTAATAATGTTGTAAAAGTAAAGAAAACTTTATTCCAAAATGTCATGATAAAACAATTTGTATACCAAATTGGCATGTTTTTGACATAACTTGACAGTATGGAAACTGTCAACTGCAAATGGAACGTGTTAATACCAGAAGTAATTTTGAATGCATAATTCTTGTTTCTTGCCTTATTTAATGTTGCAGATGGTACGTGAACCAACTGAAACTAAGAACAATGATGTTGGTTGCGTTATCACAATTAGAAAAAAAACTGTAGCCAGTAACAAGAGGAGCCATAGAACAATAATGCCTAACTAACATAAGTTGATGTTCTGGTTCTGATACATGAAATTTCTATTTTTATAGAGCGCTCTAAATAATAATGTATTTTTCATTGGAATCAGCATACATTCGGAAGAAGGTGTTTCTGCATCTGTGTGAGAGTGCACGATTGTTTTAATATCGCAATGAGCAGAAAATTCCGTAATGCTGTATAGACATATATTTCTTAACTTTTTTTTTCAAAATACAAATCTCAATGAATATAGAATTAAGATACGTTAAATGACCGTGTGTCTTCTTTATTTAATAAAAACTTAGATGTCCGTAAATATCATTGTGTACAAGTCAGTTTGTAGCACTGACTGATCAAATAATAAGATAATTTAATTAATGACATGAATTAATGTGTAGCATATTGAAAACGTTAACATCTGCTGATTTGTTACCCCTTCTTTTCAATAAAAAACATGTATTATCAATTACAACTTATAACAGGCACCCTCTTCTTGTGATTAACACCGTTGTGACAATCGATCTGCTTCCTTTTGTCGTTCGCAGCGGGCGATATACTGCCAAAGTTTAACTTTTCAAACCGCGTGACATCCCTTCAGAAGGTATACACAAATATTGCAGAATTTCCACCTCATAACTATTTTCCAGCTAACAGTATCAGTCGAGTCTCCAGAAGAAAACAACATTTTAAAATAAAATACAATAACTTTAATTCACATTTTAATAATATACAGGTACTTATTCGCAAATATAGAAATGAAAGAAATTTCGAATCATCATATATCGGTTGCGTAAAATCACAAATATCGTACAAGAACATATAGAATTTTTATTCAGTGAAATCAAAAGATTCAATTTTATTTTTCATTTATAGACATTTTCCTCTTTGCAAGGACGCAACTTACTGTTTTGTTTTTCGTTTTATTATGTGTATTATACTTTATACCAACAGTCTGTGAACATTTTGTGCGGTCCCAAAATAAACAAATTTATCAAATTCTACGACTTTCATATTTATGAAGACCTTATAACAGCTACATTTCATCACTTTTCTTCATGGAATTTATGTAACGTTAAGTATAATTATTAATTGACTCATTTAGCACGTCATCCGACAGGTTTTTGATCTATTTTACAGTAATGAGTAGAAGATTTAGATACTTTATAAAAGAGAATCCGTCACAGCGGTATAATCTGTATCCGCCATTTTGGAGAAAGCTTGTGAGACATAGCAACAATATCCAAGGGGGGCGTTCCTTATCAGAAAAATCTGATCTATCCATTGTGTAGCAAACGAAGAGTATGGCTCTGTCACTGATATGTGATCAATGCTGAACCTGTGTTATTTTTTATTTATATGTGTATAATTAATATAATAGTGGTGCGGTTACAAATAGCTACAACTTAACCAATTGATTTATAATGAAATGCAATTATAATCTGTAATAATGCTCAAACAGCTGTTTAACAAATACATGCGTAGTTTTTATTCCATTGTACAATACTATAACATGTATAATACAATATGAGAAATGTAGTTGTGGTAGCATAGAAAGCAACAAATCAACATGATAGCATTCTTAGTTTGATTGACTATGTTTATATTAGGAAATGAAATGTGTAACACATCTCACACCCCTTAACAGCGGCTTAAGCGGAATTTTGTTAAAGTGAAATTGAATGATATCCACGATTACAAAGGACCAGAAAATATAACAACACTGATTCCAAGTACGGGTAGACTTACTACGGCCACGACACGGCACATAAAGATCGCTGTTGTCATAGTAAGAGATTCTTTGGAGGTATAGAACGTAACCACCGTGTGTTGCTTGCTGATAAAAATGTCAGAATTGGTATTATTACAGACTCCAGAAACACTGGATAGGTTAATGGACCTCATTTACTTAATTTAAATACTGTTGAAAAAGAAATGAATAAAAGGAAAGAATATCATACGTTCTCGTTTGAAGTAGAAAATATGCAAATATCATTTTACTATTTATAATAAGAATTACAATAGTTTGTTATAAGATCTAAAAGTTTACAATGTTTTCCGAAGGCTCTTAAACTTGATTATTCGTGAATCAAGTTTTTTTAAACATTTTTTGAAGACCTACTATCAAAGGTCATTTTACGCATTTCATTGTCATTACTTTACAAGTGCTTTTGAAAGGCAACGGATATATTATGTAAAATTTAGATTTTATCAATATCGAATTTTCTTCTACATTTCATAGCTAAATTATACTGCTCCTTTAATGTGTACTATTTATTGTAATTTCTGAAGTATTATGGCCACATCTAACTGATAACATCTATTTAATCTACTTATTACGCTCAAATTCAAATAACAGCCAAGGGTCAAGTACGCAATCAGTACATACGATATTAATGGTCCAGGAATGACAATGACTTTTATGCATTCAATGTTGCTTATCCTTTAAAATATTCACAAGGCGCCCTTTGACCTTTACTTGGTGCACATACTTTTTAACTTTTAACATTTCTTTTACTATGTTTTGTAATAAAAGCTGTTGAATATTTAAATAATAATGTAAAAGTCTGTGCCGGAGCAAGTAAATTATAGAGATACAAGAAATAACATTACATGGGTTACTTAATATCTGCCAATCGGTTTCGTTTATTTACGTATCTAAATAACGCTATTTCATTGACATTTTGAAACCAAAACTTAATCAAAATTGATGGCGTAAGAATGCTTACGTTGTGTACATATGTGTACGCATAAAATGACGTTGTTTAGCAATTACATATTTTATGATGCCATATTGTATTACTTGCCCTGATGAGTAGATAAACGAAACCGGTTGGGAAATATTATAAATGATAAAAAGAAATGGAAAACAGTTATCAGTTAATCAAACTGAAAATTGTTTTGATTTTTGGTTGGACATATATTTGAGAATGCTATAACTATACGTTTAGAACTCGGAAAATAGATAATGCTGTTTGTATCAAATTATCAATATGCCAGTGTTCCGTTAAGACAAATTAATGTAGGCGACCTGAAAAAATTTGTAAAAGTAATTTAGACGAACACACTTCAATATAAGATACCTTAAACACTTGATGTTACATTGATTTTAATTAAGAGGCATTAATACGAATAAGATTATCAATTCATTTTGTCAAATCAAGTGTATATATTTTTCTACATTTTAAAAGGGAACAAGCGTAAACTCCACAGTTTGCTCAATATGATAAAATGTTAATGTTTCAGGTTCGGTTCGAATGAATCTGTTCATGGGCTGCAGCTGCAATAAGTGCTACCGCCCATACCCACTAGCGCCGGGTTGATCAAAACACATTTTTGCATTTGCTAAAAGTAGTTAAAATACAATTTAGAGACACTCGCTGATGTTTCATACGTCGGTGTACATAAATCATCGTTTATACACTAGAATGCAATTCAATAGATAAAGGTATTATAGACCCAAGTAAGCCCTAAAACGAAAAGAAAAAAAAAACTTAACAAAGCATAATTTACAGAATAATGTCTATATATCACAGTCACTTATGAGAAAATTAAACGTAGATAATTAACGACTTATGCCTTAATATAATTAAGTCAAAATATCAGGCACTGTCGCTTATCAGATATCATTTAACATTATTTATTTCCACTTCAGCGATAGAGTCTGATATTGGAAAATTATGTCCATCAAAATTCAGTTTGAACGAGGAAGTGTTTATTTTGATTTGATATTGAAACCGGCATGTTGTGCCTATCCATCATTTTTCGTATGTCTACTGGCTTTAGACACAGCACCAACATTAAATGTTTACTCAGTATATTGATATATATAAAATATATATATATGCTATTGTTACTAGATTATATTCTAGTAAGTCATCAATCACGGTCATGAAAATGAAAACGATATTTACTAGCTATGAATGGAGAAAAAATCAAATATATAATTCAGCATCTATTTGACAGTATAAACCAGGCTTTTACTCTAAATACAGTAATGAAAAGTGATCGGAGTGACATAACAAAGTAAAAGATATAGCCACACATCCTTTACTTCTAAAATA
Source organism: Mercenaria mercenaria (assembly GCF_021730395.1). Classification (NCBI taxonomy): domain Eukaryota; kingdom Metazoa; phylum Mollusca; class Bivalvia; order Venerida; family Veneridae; genus Mercenaria; species Mercenaria mercenaria. The sequence goes on along the minus strand of NC_069368.1, from coordinate 64,037,492 downwards.
TATAAAGCTTATATCGTCCTATATATTGCATGTGGAACCTAATTCTATTCCTTCCGAAAGTACCGTTGGACATACCTGGGGCTGTATTCACGAAGCATCTTAGAAATTTACTTTGATTTCATTAAGAAATAACTTAAATATTTTAACTTAGTAAAGAAATTGTCTTAATATTGTATTCATAAAACATCTTAGAAAAGTTCATAAGCTAAAAAAATCTTTTCGTTAAGAAATTTCTTCAGTCTGGTGTTATGGAACAAAAACTGTGCGCGCAGCTTCATGAATTGCGGACGACATTGACTCGTTGCATGTTTTTCAGATGTTTTGACGAAAAACAAAGACAATAGCTTGATATTTACGGTTATGTTGGCGGTAAGTATTTTCTATTTCATTATTTGTATAAATGACATAAATAATTGATGTGTGAAACTTCGGAGCTGGAAACTATTTTACCTTTGAATACAACTTTTAATGATGGATTTCTGCTGCGAGTAAGACGTTTCAATAATTTACATTCGCGATGTTTGTTATAATTATTTGTGTAATATAAATATGTAGGTAAGATTAGTAATGTAAACAGATATCAATGTATCAATTCAATTTCAGACAGAACAGCACTTTTAAATTTCAGTTTTACTTTCACTTTCGGTTTGAAAATTTTGAAATTATTTGGATTTTTTATTATTATTATTATTATGTACACGGCTTGCATAAATTATTTTACCAAGACTAACTAGAGAATGATATTTTACTAGACAAGACATGTCTAAGGGAATCATTGATCTTTTAGGGAATTTCCAGTTACAGCGTACATGTAAACATTCACACTGTGACAGCTGTCACCTACACAACTGTCACTTGTAACACAATAAATCCAACCATATTTAAACAAAACACTACAATTTTATATTTTATTGTCAGATATTAAAAAGCTGACCTGTTTATGATACACAAGGTTTCAAAATCTTATAATATCACAGTCTGACTGGACTGTACACTTCAGTGACTCCATCATTTCAAAATTAATGAATGGTCTTAGTGAAACAATGCTAAAACTGCAAACACAAATAAAGGCCCTTTTTGGATATAAATAATTTGATAAAGATTTTATAAAAAATAGGCTATATTTTTTATGTTAGGCAATGTGGAACAAATGTTTGCTCACAAGTTTGTGATCAACATCTACATTCAATAACATTTAGTTTTAGTAAACACTTGTCATTTCTAAAAACTGTATTCACTTGAATAACAAGACAAGCTGCACAGGTGACAATGGATAAACTTTGAGTATCAGAAAACCATTATATTAGATTTACTGATTGGATTCAATGAATAATGATAAATTTATAACAAAATATCTTCAAAATAACAAGTTGCAATAATATTGGCCATGAATTGAAGATGCATTTTTACTTTTCTTGACTATGTTTTACATTAGATGAAAAAGTAACCCTAGCTCCTGGTCGTGTATGTTATACAGTAGCTGCAGATAGCTCAGTAAGGAGAGTCTCACTGTAAGCAAGGGGTCCTGAGTTAGAGCCCCATTGTGATTGTACATTTGCTCAATGTTTAAGACTCTTCAGAGTCCCATTCCATTTTCAGGCAAAGGCACTAAATGCAATGTCATCCTGCATATTAAAAATCCATTAATATTTGGTGATGATGTCACTGCAAATCACACAAAATTGAATTATTATTAATATGGTATATTTGATTACTGACATTGGACATTTATAATAACAACATAATTGCAGGACTGGAAGATTGTCTGTTTTGTTGATCAAATCAGCCTTGACAGTGAGGTATTTACAGAATGGATGACTGCAACATGTGATTTCTTGATTAATCTCGAAAAGGGAGTGAAACTTTAAATTTCTATGGTCAATAAACATAGCCCACCCATAATGATATGAAAGTTATTCATCCAATTATGTTTACCTTTCTTATCACTTAGTGAATAGATTAATCTGTAAGATTGGGAAGCTAATCAGTATTTCATTAATACAAGATTTAAAGCAACAACTGTTTTGTACATAATGTTGTGCTAATTTTATATAAAAGATGTTTTATTCCACAGTAAGGACTAATATTGATAAAAAAAATAGAATAGAAGTTAATGGCGTCTGGTTCAAGATTTGAACCTGTGATGCTGCTCTAATAATCTAAGATTCAGTTGTTGGATTTCTAGCCACAAATATCCTGGCAAATGCAAATCAGGCCAGGTATAAAGCTGAACGGCTGAATAGGGTTCTAAAACAATTTTTATTTTGGATAATAGTTTCTTACAGCATCAGTTTTATTTTGTGCATAGCTTCTTCTAGCATTATTTTATCAATACATTGAAACAATTATAGAAGTATAGTAAGTGCCTTTTTAAAGAATTACACTGATTCATTTAATAATGTAAGCATACTTGATTTTTAAATCATTCAATTGTTTATGCATGGTGTTACTTCAATGTCAAAGTATAAGTTTATAATTGTATTGTATATAAAGGTGCAAGTTCATATTCTGGTTGGCAGCTCAGTGTAACTCAAATTCCACCTACATCAGATCTGCTCAGGGAGAGACAACAATGTTAATGGTTCTCAGTTTGGTTATAATAGTTCATTCCCAATGTTTTACATACCTGTTACAGTTTTTTTTTTGGGAGGGGCGGGGGTGAAGGTTTGATACCAGTCAGTTTGGGAAATTTAGAGATGCTGAAGTTAAACATGCAAATTTGGAGTTTTATTCTTTAAATGTTGCATTTCACAAGAAATTGCTTACTAATGACTGAATTAATTGAGTACATTACATGTTGTTTCAAATGATTCAGTCTACATAGTGTTTAAACAGTCAAATTTGTTTCTCAGAGCTTCCTGCACTCTAGCCAAATGTATTAATATTATTTATCACATGTTTGACGTCGCGGGAGCGTTATAAAGCCATTACTAAAAGTGATAACACACTAGTGTAATAAAGCTTTGACGTCGTCGTTTATTGTTTATGAGACTTTGTCCGATTGACCTATTTATATATCAGAAGAAAGTAGAATTTTGCTATGTTTCGACAGGAAAATATAACATGTGTTAAGAAGAATATGACGTTCGTGACTTTTAACATTGGATTTATCAAACACCTTGAATAAAATTGATAAAATGCGAGGATTATTTTATTTAACTCGTTTAATAAATTCAATATGAAAAGACACTAATTTAATACCCGTTATGTATCATATCCAAACAGTACAAACTCTTCACTCAACTTCAATACTTGCCAAAAATTGATTATCATTCTCTTTTATTACATGTGGTAGTGAAGTTATAAATAGCCGATGTAAATGTCTGCAGGACTTTAACTTGAAAACATACTTAAGCTGACATTTTTACAAATTGTGGAGTTACTGGAAGCGAAGAAAATGATGCATCATTACTGACAATAGTTATTTAATTTCTCCATGTTAGGAATTTTAAAATGCATTGTCAAATCAAGTGTAGGACCAAGATAACATATTTAAAAATGTGCCATGCTCAAATTTTACTAAAATATTTTTTTATACATGTTAATTTGAATCTAAAAAATCCTCATCTGATCAGATATATTCAATTTGACTGAATATGTCAAATAAATATGTTTATATAAAGCTTCAGCCACAATTAAATTTCAGAAAGTAATATCCATTTCAGGTTTTAGTGGCATAGCATGTTCACACTGTATTGACTTATATTCATATATCAGTGTGTAGTATTTAAGTATTTAAAGCAAATGCACTATGAATTTAAAAAAGGACACAAATATTTACATGTATGCTGTGTCTACATATTCACTGTATAGTAATCGCTAATATTTGCATAATATGAAATTTGAGCACAGTATGCCTTTAAGTTGTGAAGCATAATGAAAATTTTCCTTAACATTCTTATTTGATATGTTCTTTTCTGTAATTAATAGAATCAATATTTAAGATGAAACATGGTGGAAAACCATGCTAGCACACAGAGAGAAATACTTTGGTTCACAGCTGATTCAATGTTATACTGTGTGTAAATTAGATATTTTGTTTTTATCTCTGTTAACACAAAACCTTTTGAAAAGCTGTCTACAATACAAGTAAAAACAAAACGTAGAGCACAGACATCCACAATTTTAAATTGTGTATACTTTGATATATACAAGCAGTACTGGTGTTAAGCTCATCAGAGCACAAAGTGCTCGATATGAGCTATTATGATCACCCTGTGTTGGTCCTCCATCCTTTGTTACTTGGTCACCTATTGTTAAAAACTAGGTTACTAGGTCAATCAATGTTAGTGAAATCTTGTTTGTGCACAATACATTTTAGGTAGGATATTCATGAAATCTGATGAAAATATTTGCTTTTATGAAATTTAGGTTGAAATATGGGTCATGTTAGGTCAAAAACTAGGTCACCTGGTCAAACCAAAGAATAAAATTATGCAAGCAATAGGGGCTGCATTTTTCTGTGGATCTTCGTGAAATTTGATCAGAATGTTTGTCTTGATAAAATCTAGGTAGAGTTTTAATATGGATCATGATTAATCAAAAACTAGATCCTCTGGTAAAACAAAGAAATACCTTGCCTATGCAAAGGGTGTCGCATTTTATAAATAGCTTATATCTTGTAACCTTTTTTTACACGCCGTAGGAAAACATTGAGACCACTTTCTTGTGAGTACAACATGAATGTTATATCCTATTTTTAGGTGTATTTTGACCTATCTCTACACGGTAAAGGGTCTAGTGTGGACTTATATTAGATACATTTTGTTCTTGTTTGTATAGGATTAACTTTCCACTTTTTTATAATTGGCCAATAAAAAATCAATATGAAAATGCAGGTGCTAGTGTAAGGAAACTTGCTATGACGGGTGTATGTTGTGACATTCTGGCATCATTGTTTATATTTATAGATGTTATTAAACAATATACATCAGGTTTTTGTGTATGCAAATATTTATCAAAGCATTTTGTTATAACATATTGTATATGTAGTATAATATTGTTCATGAATACATTATTGACAGGTATCAGTTCATTATGTTGTACTGCAGTAGAGAAAATTAGGTGCTTTCCAGTAGGGGCCATCGTATTGCATGGCAGTACTCCATTCACTTGTTATTTTGGGACCTACTGCCTAGCGAAACTCCATATTGAGCAACACGAAACGTAACACTTTACTTTACATTACTCATTGAGGAATTTTTATTAGAAGATAACAAAATTGCATCCCATCTATATACCACCTCCCTGGGTCTTGTCCCTGGAAACTGGATCCGCCACTAACCATCACCATGAAAAGGAAGGCTGTGTATACCTTTTCCATGCCGTATATTTTTGCGAAAGTCTGTTTAAGTTAATTGATAGTTAAGAAAAAATAAGTTCCCATTAGTGGTTTATCGTAGGCCTGAGTGGTATGTGGTTTAGCATAAGAACGAACAACTCGGGTAATTCTACAATAAATCACACTTGAAAACTTGTTATTTCGATTCTAACACGAAATACTAGTATCAACAGTTTAAGAAAAAAAATTGTAACTACTTTTAACGACCGTGCTACGCACCTGCATCGGATGATCTCATTGCACGCGCGTCGATTATTGAAGAATAACCCTACATGTATGTAGGTTATTTTCTGGTCGTGTTAGCATGTTAAATATAACAGGCTTGAAGTGTAGTACACTAAAGAAGAAAAGTGGTATCGCATTATTACTATTAGAGCCGCGCCATGAGAAAATCAACAGAGTGGCTTTGCAACCAGAATAGACGCAGACCAGCCTGCGCATCCGCGCAGTCTGCTCAGAATCCATGCTGTTCGCTTTCAAAGCCTGTTGCAATTAGAGAAACCGTTAGCATCTGCGCAGTCTGGTCAGGATCCATGCTGGTCGCAAACAACTATGCTGATTTTCTCATGATGAGCCTCATGTATATAATGATATTTGATGAAAATGTTTAAGAGAATAGATTAATTGCTGATTACGCAATATAAAGGCGATGTCACGATGCCAAGACTGTTGATTAAAAGTTTCGGCCGCACAATCTAATGCCCCATGTGGCACGCTTTCTGTACGCATCTGCATTATTTGCGTCCTAATCATGCTGATCATGTGACGTACGACTTGAACATTTATCCGGTTCAAATCTTCCTACGATATTTTATACCATGTCGCTAAAGTGATAGTTTCCATAAACAAAATAGCTTTCTAGTAAAAGAGTCTTATCAAAACTATGTTTTAAAGAGAAGAGCAAAACTCTTTCTGCTGAATTTTGAGTAAGTTGTCAAAATACCGCTAATTACCGTATTTTCATTTTAAGATATTTTCATAGAGAGTAATCGCACAGTGGAGTTTAAAGGCGCCGGCCTCCAGATCGTATGGCAACAAGAAAAAAGAAAATGTTGAGGTATCAGGTAATTAATGTTACAAGATACTTACTGGCACACTATTGTTACGGAAACACACGGCGTATAGTTGTTTTACTAAATTTTACATAGAAACTTGAAAGACTTTTCTAACGCTTTACCAGAGGTAAAAGGCTTTAATTAAAATATCTATATTCAGCGATCGTTTAATACATGTTCATCCGGTGTTTGCTAGTAATGACAGCGAGAAAGCTTTATTTGCCGCGGTGGCTTGGGTACGATACTCGACTTGGGCATTTTTTTCTTGATCTTGCATTTTTAAGATAGTTTAGAAATGAAAACTCATATTGCACCAATGTGCACAATATGACCAAACTTCAATTTTAAATAAGATCATTTTAGCCAAACTATGAAGGAACGAACCTTTAAAAGCCCGCCCGCTTAGCTCAGTAGATAAGAGCGTTGGTCTACGGATCTCGGGGTCGCGAGTTCGATCCTCGGGCGGGGCGTATGTTCTCCGTGACTATTTGATAAACGACATTCTGTCTGAAATCATTAGTCCTCCACCTCTGATTCATGTGGGGAAGTTGGCAGTTACTTGCGGAGAACAGGTTTGTACTGGTACAGAATCCAGGAACACTGGTTAGGTTAACTGCCCGCCGTTACATGACTGAAATACTGTTGAAAAAACGCCGTTAAAACCCAAAACAAACAAACAAACCAACCTTTAAAAGAAATATCTATTCTGTGAATTATAGGCTTACGTATGAGGGTAATGTTTGTCCGCTGACAAAATATCTTGTTTTGTTTTTTTTTTTGCCTTTTTTTTTCAAAGTAAGATAAAATCGAACATATTCTAATTAATATAAATGGACAGCTGTGTCCGATTTGGACGGTATGAATTTCAGTCATCTTAATGAAAAGGAAAAGAAAATAAAGAAGAATTAGATATTTATGTTTTCATGTACAATACTGTGTTACAGTAATATAGTACCTTATTGTTCCTTATTTCCATTTTATTTCTACTTTCGGTCTGGATATCACCTTTAATCTGATACTCACACCTTGATTAATTGCCTCTTGATGTACCGCACGTGTATACGCTTATAAAATGAATGACAATCATTTCAACAGTCATGGCGACATTGGTACAAACTTTTGTCAATTGTTTTCTATGATTGTAAACAATACATGGCTCTGGATTTTTATGAAATATTTCTTTTAAATTACATATTTTGAAAAACTGGTCTTTTTAAAGGAAATGATTATTAATCTAGAGAAAATGTAATTGATTTTGATATAATGATGAACTGAGCATTGCAAAATATATTTTCACACTTGACTCGTAATACGGTTTTGCCGCAGTATTTGTTACTTTTTTTTCATCATTTTAAAGCAAAATTATAGTTCACATATCATAGAAAATATTTCAATAATATCTTAAAATTTACGACCAAAGTAATACAGATGGTTACTTTGTTTCTTTTGGGTTTCAACGCCGTTTTTACATTGGTGTTTCAATTATGTAACAGCAGACAGTTAATCTGAACCTGTTCACCGCAAATACCTGACACTTCTCTCACGTGAATAAGAGGTGGAATGCGAACGATTTCAGACACAATGTCAAATCGTCACAGATAACATACGCCTCGCACAATTAAATGATCTAAATCACGACCCTACGACCCGTAGATCTGTGCTCTTCCTATTTATTTAAGTTTTATTCTTTGCATAAATAGATCTAAGGATATCCGAAACTTTGAAGTTAAATGATGTGATTGAAAAACAACATTTACACAAAATGAGTCAGTGCAATTTTGAATGCCATCTAGTAAAGAAAAAGAAGGCACATTACATGCATACATACTTTCTTACCAACATCGATACTGGTAAGGAAAAAAAAAGTCAAACTTCTAGGACGTGTTGTCCGCTAATCAGGGGGCGCTCGATTCTGATTATCATACGTCATGAACAACGCGCATAGAGCACTAGACTTTGAAGTTCTGCTTGACCAGATATTGGTCACGTGTCAACCAGTATAATTTATTGCATTGGCGCACGATCTGTTACGTGGAAGTGATAAGATTTTTATATAAATATTTTTTTTTTCAGTTCTTTTTGTCTTATCTTTTGTTGAAAATATTTTAAACGAAAATTTACGACAAAACTTATTCAGAAATGAAATGGGATATTTGTTATCAAAATTCCCAAAAAAGTCAATTTCGATAAAAATGTCAGTTAGGTGACTTTTTGCGCCAAGCAGACGATTTATTTGTATATCTGATAAGCTAGGAAAATTGATCATAAATGCAAATGTTCAAAAAAGCTGATATAGTTTTTACCAAATCAAGTATAGTCATCACACAGTAATTTAAGAAGTCCTCAAAAGAAAAAATGAAAGGTTAACGGGTTGATACGGATCATCCCTATAGTGGCAGAAACTAGTTTCTGCTTCATTTACATATGAAGTAACTTCGGTACAAAAATTACGACTTACGTATAAAGGAATTGTTGAACTGATTTGAATGCTATTGAATTCATTTTTATTTCACTGATTTTGTTTGTTCAAATATTTGAGTTCATAGAGTACGTCTATCATCAAACAGGGCCCACTGTGACTTCAAGCATATTTGCTCGTTTCCACCCTTTATCTTTATTTGCAACTATAGACCTGACATGGGGCAGGTACTTCGTTTCGCTCCGGTGATCCTTCATCAGTACTCCTTTCAATGTTCTCTCTATTAGACTTGTAATAGTTTGGAATTGGGATTATGGTATGTAAGACATTTTTTGTAGTTTTAAAGTCTGTTTTTTATAAAATAAATTCAAAATGTATGTTCTTTTATTGCTATCTTTACTTCCTCTTGATGCGGTTTGGTAAAATGGATGCATACATTTTCTTAAACTCTGACATAAGTGCTGATAATGTGTGCAAAATATTGAAACATCATATCATTTAATGAGAACGATTCGGAATAACCTATTGTTACGAAATGACGCCGGATGATCTTGCTATTAAAGTTTACGCAAGTTTAGCTACCTTGCTTCAATTAAAGATGAGCAAAGTAAGTGAGCATGCATATAATGATTATTATGTTATTTAACAAAAATGTATATTCCGCAGCTCTTTATAATTAAACTAAATGTGGACTAGAAGTTCTAGAAGCATCCAGCAAAGCACGCGCACGCGCAAAAACCAACGTACTGCAGATATGTCACTTAAAGCATATACGAAGAAAAAAAGCAAGTTTTTCAAACAAACAAAAAACAAAGCCTTTTTTCTTCAATAAATTAAGTAATATTTCCGATTAATATATGAACAACAGATAATAGGCTTCATGTTAATATTTCGTCATTTCCATTTTAAATTTGACAGTTTTAAAATATGTATTATGAGCCATGCAATTCTATCGTTGCTGCTTTTAACCTTTACGATGTTTTTTCACCATTTAGTTTGGGCAGAACCATTAATCATTTGAATGGGTGTTTTCTGAAAATTTACCTACTGAATAGCAAAGAGTGCAAACCATAACCAGCCTGCATGGCAGTATAGGCTGATCATGGTTTGCACTGGTCGCAAAAGGCAGAATATCTTGCCGCCAGCAGGCTGATGGGTAAAGCATTTGAAGAATTCGTAAAACGCCTCCTTTTATGAAATAGCAAATGAGACAAAACAAAGAAATTAAGACATTTCTCCATCCCGTGACACGTTTCATAATGCCTACTTATGACAATGATTGACAGATGTAATGAAGATTCGGAATCTTACTTTCAATATAAAGTCATAAATTCTAACTCGATATGTATTATAACGAGATATAAAACATATCTAATCCCTAAACACGTGCTATAAATTTATTGCTTATCTAGTTCTGTCAGTTTCAGTTATTCGCGACAGGAATAATCAATAAGATTGATAAATATTTGTAATTTCCGTTTACAGATATGAAAAACCATTATAAGAAATAACGTTACAAGTAATTCGGGCTAACTCATGGTGACAATTTTAGTGCAGTGAGTATGAAGTCAAATAAAAATGATGTAAATGGCTCAGGATGCTAGTTACTGATATATGATCTTTTGAGGAATTGTTAGAGTAATCATTTGACAACAGAAATAATGCTTCAGAAAAAAACAACAACTATTTTTCCAATGTTACCATAGTAACAATTTATTTTATACACTTTTGGAATGACCTTTTAAAGACACACATGCAGAGATCATCATCTACAAAATTCGTTCTCTTAGTAACTTAAGCAGTTCTTATCGAATGTTCACTAGATTTAGTCAGAATAGTAATGGCCATAATATCTCTTTCACGTTTGATGGCAAGCAAAATTGTATTTGTAATTTTAGCGTTATGACCCTTTACTTACTTGAAAATGTAAAATTGACAGTGTCCACTTCGTAACTTGATCATTCCATCATTTTTTAATTTAGTCCACTAACCGCTAGCAAACATCACAGTACATGAAGTCTGATAGCAGAAGACCAAACCATTTTCTAGTTGTTGACTGGAACCCGTTTTAGCTTAAAGGTTTTTGCAACATTGACCTTTTAACATATAACCCAAATGTCATCTCAATATCACTCATCCCAAGGGGTTTGGCAGCCTTATAGCCAAGTGTTGTCCAGTTATTTCTATCTTATGTTATTGATTGAAAAGTTCTGTATTGTGGTTGCAGTGATCTTGACATTTTGACCCTTTCGATTCCGCACAGTTCGAGCAATATCCTGGCCATTGTCTATTATCCTGTAAAGACTGACTAACAAAATGAGGAAAACAATATTTTGGATTCAGTGCAATATAAGCAATATAAGCCGGTGTTAAATGCCTTATTTTGTCGTGTCCTCATCCTTGTAGAGACGCCATGCAACAGCACGAGAATATAAAAAATAGCGGTTTTTGTGTTGTTTTTCATTTTGTTGTGCTGTGAATGAGATAACAGTACGAAATAGCATTCTGTTATGTATTCGATCTGCCCTGTTGATGGCGGCAACACACAGACAAGACAAAATATTTTATCATTGTTTCGCCTTCCGACTGACATCCGGAGTAAAATAACAAAAGTAATGTAGTTTTTAATAATGAAGGTACTTAAATGAAAGTACACATTACTTAGTATCCAACCGAGTCTATCCTTTTTTAAATTTTATTTAATGTGGTTGAAGAACAAAGTTCTTTTCTCTTATTGACAAGATGGCACTTAGGTAGCCGTATAACCGAGAGGCGAAATAGCGACTACATAATTTGTTGTGTTCTCGTGTTGTTACATGGTGCCCCACAATAATGACTACACTACAAAATGTTTTATAGCTGTACCCTCATGTTATTGCCTTGTACCAACATGACAAATATGGAATGACTGCCGGAAACAAAATCATCGCCGACGGGTGCTAACCCTCATCTGAAAGTGTTTGACCTAAAGTATTCAAGAAGTGGTCCTAAAGAAAAAAATTAAGAAAAAAAAATAAATCAAGAAATATCAATTTTGTAAGATAAAAAGGGCCTAAATTCTATTAAGATACAAGGGAGATTTATGGTTCTTGAACTATTTTCTAATCTAGTGATAAATATAAGTGTAAAATGTTTTAACAGCATAACTCTTCAAGTATTCATGAGAAAAGAACCTGAACAAAACTTTTAATGAAGAAATTCAACTTTTGAAGTACATATAGGGCAATATTTTTAACAAAATGGAAGTGAGTGTTACGGTTCTTGATCTACTTAATTACCAAATGGTGGTAAACAAGTGTACAAAGTTCAAAGCTACAGCACTTACAAATTTTGAAAATAAGTGGAGGTAAACAAAGATATTTACAAAAGCTGATGTCGACAGACGATCATGTGACTTCAATACCACAAAGATATTTTCAAACCTCCAGATAATAACTGAAATATTAATGAACAAATGTGTTTAATCAAATCATTTTTATTTGACTCTAACTTGCTGTGGCTGTTTTACTGCTGAACTAATTACCTGAAGATAGAACATATTCACACACAGCTTTATCTAAGTTATTAAAACCAACTTCAAAACTATTTTATAGTCGTATGAGGTCTTAGATTTTAACTTTTGAACATAAAAGGAGTTGTAATTTTACTTCATTGTTGGTACAAACATCGTTGACTCTCAACCATGAAACGGGGAATACTTTTTCCCCTAAAAAATTTATGATTTTACCAGTATATGACAACATTAAATACTTTTAAATTTTTACTAACATTTAGAAACATGGAAATCACGGAGTTAAACTACCTTGCTTTTTTATGCTCTCAAAAAGAAAGAAATGGGGATGGCAATCAATTTTATTTGTAAGTAACAGTACATATTACAAGTAAAATGTAGAAATGCTTTATTCCGTACAAATAAAGCAGTAAAACATTAATGCAAGGTATTATAAATCTAATGAACTCTACAGCTTACTTTGATCAAGAGGGTAATGATGGGTCATATTATATATATATATATAATATTGTAACTCAACATTTGATAAATTTCTCTCAGTTATGCGTAATACACAAAGAAAGTAACAATAGAACATATCTGAAGTTGCTTATATTGCTAATTTTATATTCAAATATGCGACAGCACTTAGATACATAAATATCATAAATATCATAAATACATGACGCAGTGTTTTTATCGTATATTTTTTTAATCTGTAATAAAAAAAATGTTTAACGTGCTTTTAATTGTCATAACGGAAAAATAGTCAGCTGGTTAAAAATGCAAATGAAAGCATTGAACATAAAATAATTGGGCCCAAAATTTTACACAAACAAAATATTATAATTGTTTTAGCTTGAAATTATAAACGGTTAAGTTCCTCTGTCTGGAGTCATAGATTTCATTTTTCAAATGCTATTTTTATTTTTTTTGGTTTAACGCCGTTTTTTGAATCAGAGGTGGAGGACGAATGATTTCAGACACCATGTATTTGATCAAATCATCACGGAAAACATACAGACCGTCCGGAATCGAACTCGCGACCCTTGATTTCCCTAGATCTACGCTTCCCCATTTTGCTGTTCACCCTGCTGTTTTGATTGGAGCATTAATATATTACTAAAATAATATTTTTTCCGACTTTATTACACACTTAGTCAATCCCCAAAATTTTGGGATGGTTACGTTCTATGCTACAGGAAGCTTCTTGGATCGGGAAAGTCAATTGTTCAGCCAAACATAATCTAATTTTCATTACTAAATTTGAAAGCATTTTGTTTAAAAATACACCATTAAATACTAACTGAAACCTGTTGAAAGACGGCGTTAAACCCAAAACAAACAGACAAACACTATTAAATACATGATTGAAAAAAAAATAAGAAGAATAGTTGCCACATCTTAATTTAAAACCGCTATTGTTAATACATTCTAAACATCTAACTCTAAAATGTTCTTCAAACAGAACAGATAGAGCCAAAGTAAAGTGAACATAATGTTTTAAGTCACGGCAACATACCTATAAACAAAACTAGTACATGTATTTGTTTGGATCGAAGATAATAAAAACCAAATTTACTCCTTTGTATGGTAAAGGGAGCTTCTTGTATCGGAATGTCAAATTGTTTAGCCACACTTAATTCTTTTGTTTTATTACACTATTAAATACAGTGATTGAAAAAAACTAAGGAAGCATAGTTGGGAGCTCTAAATAAAACCGCTATTTAATACATTCTAAATATGTGTGTTGTGTGTGTGTGTGTGTGCGTTGCGTGCGTGCGCGGCGCGCGCGCGTGTGTTGGGGTGTGTGTGTGTTCGGATTTAAAGTCTTTTTCAACAATGATTCAGTCATATGAACGACGGTGTCTACTTGTAGCAGTGAGCACAAAGCCAAATTTATAGTGCTTTCCTCGCTGAAAATCAGCACTCATAGACACGTGATTAACTTAATTTTGTTCTTCAAACAGAACAGATAGAACCAACATAAAGTAAACATAACATCATAAGTCATGGCAACAAACATAAAAAATAAGAACTGTATTGAATTTTGGGCCGAAGATCATAAATTGTTAATGAAACCGAATTTACTTTCCCTTTTTATTTTAAAAGGTTTTCAAATATTGAAGGACTATAAAGTTTATTTTATTGCCAATGTTATAGTTCATTGATCCCTATTATATTTAATACATTTGATTGTTATCTGAGTATAAGTTCAGGGTTTGGACATTTCAGCTAATGAAATGATACAATCAAAAATTTTGTGGTCCCTTTTTTATTACTATAAATAAAAGATGACATTTCCAACCCCCGCGAAACGACTATGAAATTTTTGAAACCTTTCGCATGATAATATCTAATTAAATGTCCTTATCGTTTACTTTCGATTTTCTTAAATAAAATTAATCCCCCTTTGAAAAAAGAATTTTTGTAGCAATTAGCTTTTAAAAATTACGACGCTTGCAACAGAAATTTTGCAATACCAATTTATTAAAAGATTTTAATGCAATAAAATATCCCAGTAAAAATTTTCCAAAACGATTTGTTATTTTGTTAGCTTCTAAAAAGTCTAAAATTTTAATTATTTCCCCAATTTTAAAAAAACATTTAAAAGAAAATCTTCAAAAGATTTGGGCAAAAAATGTTTCGAGCAAAATTTTCGCGTTCTTTTTTTACTTTTGTACTGATAGGTAAGACAAGTCAACATTAATCGGGGCTCAAAGCACCAACTGGCGGAAACTTTAAATTTAGGATTTTCGACTCCGGCAATAAAAAATAAAACACCTCGAGTCTAGCGAATTATCTATGTCTAAGCCCCTAAAAACGAACAATCCCGAGCGAAAAGTCCCAAGGGTGCACTTAGTTGCAACTATTAATGTATTAAGTTTTATCCCAAAAAATTCCTTCTTCAATAAATACCTAAATAGCAAGAACCGGTCTTTTTGGGGACGCTTTTAAAAACCCCACTGTATTACGTTTGTTAGTTGGTGTTTCTGCCCCATATGGAACTAGAATTATCTAGACATTTTGTATACTTTCATGATATGTACTGTTGCCCTTGTTTGTTTAAATTTGCAGAAAAATCGTTTTTTTTACACTTTTTCCCGAGCTGCGTCAAAGATGTAAACCCGCTTTTATTTTGTTTAGAAGTAAATTATTTACTGTATAGTAACTAGTTTAGTCGATTTAAAAAGGGCCCCCTTAATTCTATACCCCTTTTGAAACACAGTATTTTTTTTTAAATACCGTTGGGCTTGATGGAAAAATGAAGGAGTAGACTGAAACACTGAAATATTGCACTTTGTGGGGTAAGCGCACGTAACATTTTTAGGCTTACTCTTTTTTGTCCGTCCAATATACTGTTTTAAAACTCCCTTTCCACATTTGAGCGAACATTTAAAATTTTTTAACTAATTACTTTAAAAAAGGGGCCCATACGCCGTTTATATGGAATTGTAAAAAAATGTAGAAGCATGAGAAAGTTATTAATTAAAAATCATAAATTGTTAAAACATCTTAAAAGTAAAACCATTTAAAAACATAAACAACAAGTCTCTAACAAAACCCCATTTCAAAAGTAGCCTGCATTAATTTGATCTGAATTTTAGGAGCAAACTTTGACCATGATTTATACAAATGGGTTTTTCCCAGTAATTTTTAAATAATGACCAAGTGTTATATTTTTTTTGAGCTAGGTACACACTTTTGAATTTGATTAAAAATTAATGCAGCAAACATTCTAAAAGATTTTGATAATCAAGTTAAAAAAAGGGGGCCTCTAAGTATTTACAAAGTTTGCCCATGATTACCTAATTCCCTAAAAATAAATTATCTGAACCAGTTTTGGGTTTTTTTAATTTTTTGAAAAAAGGGTTTTTCCCCAATATTTTTTTTCCATGCGTATTATTTTTTCAAAAAACCGCTTGTCAAAAAAAAGGGGAAAAAATTCCTACTTTTGTTTTTGTTTCTTTTCCCATCAGTGGGGCTTCCTAAAATTTCCGCGCTTCGAGAAAAAGTCGTTATCCGTTTTTTTTCCCCGTTCTTAAAAAAAGATCTCACTTAAGCCTGTTATATTAACATGCAACACGACCAAAAAAACTACATACTTGGGTTTTTTTTTAAAATAATCGACGCGCGGGGCAAGAGAATCCGATGCAGGGCGTAGCACGGCGTTAAAGTAGTTACTTTTTTTTCTTAAATTTTTTGATACTGTATTTCTTTAGGATCGAAATAACAAGTTTTCAAGTGTTTTATTGTAGAATTCCCGGTTTTTTCGTTTTAGCAAAACCCACTCCCACTCAGGCCTCGATAAACCACTAAGGGGAAACTTATTTTTCTTAACTATTAATTAACTTAAACGACTTTCGAAAAATATAGGGCAGGAAAGGTATACACAGCCTTCCTTTTCTGGTGAGGTTAGTGGCGGACCCAGTTTCCCGGGGAAAACCCCCGGGAGGGGGTTAAATAGTGGGATCCAATTTTGATTTTTAAATAAAAAATTCCTCAATGAGTAATGAAAGTTTTGTGTTAGTTTGTGTTGTCAGTATGGGTTTCGCTAACATGGGCCCCCAAAATAACAAGTGATGGAGTACTGCCAGAAAAAGATGGCCCCACTGGAAAGCACCTAATTTTCCTACTGCAGCACCTAATGAAAGATACCTGTAAATAATGTATTTTGAACAATATATACTACTATACAATTTTATAAAAAATGCTTGAAAATATTGCTACACAAAAACTGATGTTTATTTTTTTAATACCCTTTAAAAATATAAACAATGATGCCAGAATCACAACATCACCCGCTTGCAGTTCCTTACCCTAGCCCCTCTTTTTCATAGATTTTTTTTGGTTTAAATTAAAAAAAAATGGAAATTTAAACCTATAAAAAACAAGAACAAAATGTTCTTTTTTAAAGCCCACAGCCCATTTCCCGTGTAAGATGGGTTTTAAAAAAAAAAAAACCCAAAAAAAAAAAATGGACATAAGTTATGTTGTATCACAAGAAATGGTCTCAATGTTTTCCTACGCTGAAAAAAAAAGGTTACAAGATAAAACTTTAAAAAAATCCCGACACCTTTTTTTGGAAAGGGTTTTTCTTTGTTTTACCAGAGGATCTAGTTTTTGTTAATCGACCTTTTAAAACTCTACCTAATTTTTAAAGACAAACTTCTGACAAATTTCACAAAGATCCACAGAAAAATGCACCCCCCTATTGCTTGCACAATTTTATCTTTGGTTTGACCGGTGACCTAGTCTTTGACCTAACATGACCAATTTAAACCCAAATTTCATAAAAGCAAATTTTTCATCAGATTTCATGAATTCCTACCTAAATGTAATGTCCCAAAAACAAGATTTCACTAACATTGATTGCCCCGAAACCATTTTTTAACAAAGGTGCCCAAAGTAAAAAAGGATGGGGGACCAAACAGGGTGTCATAATAGTCTATCGAGCATTTGGCCCTTGAGAGCTTAACATCGTACTGCTTGTTATATAAAAATATACACATTTAAAATTTTGGGGATTTGTGCTCACGTTTTTTTTTACTTGTTTTGTAGAAGTTTTCAAAAGGTTTTGTGTTAAAGGATAAAAAAAAATATCAATTTACACACAGTATAACTTTGAATCGCTGTGAACCAAAGTTTTTCTCTCGTGTGCTAGCTTGGTTTTCCCACCATGTTTCATTTTAATTTTTGATCTTTTAATTACAGAAAAGACATATCAATAAAAAATTTTTGGGAAATTTTCATTGCTTCACAACCCTTAAAGGCAACTGTCTAAAATTTTTCAATTTACAAATTTTAGCGATACTATACGTAAATATGAGACACAATACATGTAAATATTTGTGCCCTTTTTTTTAAATTCTAGTGCATTTGCTTTAAATATTTTAAAACTAACACTGTATATGAAATAAGTAAATCAGTGTGAACTGTTACCCACAAAACCCCTGAAAATGGTTTCTTTCTAAATTTTTAATTGGGGTGAAGCTTTTTTAAAAAATTTTTATTTGACATTTCATCAAATTAAATATTCTGATCGATGAGGATTTTTTAGATTAAAAATTAACATGTATAAAAAATATTTTAGAAAAATTTTGGCAGGCACTTTTTTTTAAATTGTTATCTTGGTCCTACACTTGATTTGACAATGTTTTTAAAAATTCCTAACAGGAGAAATTAAAAATAATATTGTCAAAATGATGCAACTTTTGTTTCGCCCCAGTAACCCAAAATTTTATAAAAATGTCAGTTAAGTATTTTTTCAGTTAAAGTCCTGCAACTTTTTACATCGGCTATTTTAATTCACTACCCGTGAAATAAAGAGAATGTAATAAATTTTGGAAATTTTGCGTTGAGGAAGAGTTTGTACTGTTTGGATATGATACAAACGGGTTTTAAAAATTAGTGTTTTTCTATGAATTAAAAAACATCAAAAAAATAAACCTCGCATTTTACATTTTATTAAAGGTGTTTGAAAAAACCCAAAATTTTAAAAAAGTCAAAAACGTCTATTTTCTTAACACATGTTATATTTTCCTGAAAAACATAGCAAATTCTATTTTCTTCTGATATTAAATAGGTAATCGGAAAAAGTCTCATAAAAATAAACACGCGTCAAAGCTTTATTACACTGTGTGTTACCTTTTAGTTGGTTTTTAAAAACGCCCCCGCGACGTAAACATGCGATAAATAATATGCTTTGGCTAGAGGCAGGAGCCTGAGAAAAAAATTTTGACTGTTTAAACACTTTAGACTGAATCTTTGAAAAACTGTAATGTACTAAATTTAAATTCGTCATTAGTAACAATTCCTTTGAAGCAACTTTTAAAGAATAAAACCCCCAAATTAGCAGTTTAACTTCGATCTCTAAATTTCCCAAACTGACGGTTCAAACCTTCCCCCCCGCCCCCCCCCCAAAAAAGAATGTAAAGTTGAAAAAACATTAGGAAAGAACTTTAAAACCCAAAACGGGAAACCTTTAACATTGGTCCTCCCTGGCAGTTTTGAGTAGGGGAATTGAGTTCACGAGTGCCAACCAAAATATGAATTTGCACTTTATTCAATCAATTAAAAACTTATACTTTGACTTTGAGTAACACATGCATAAAAATTTAAAATTTGTTTAAAAATCAGTATGCTTACATTATTAAATGAATCATGTAATTTTTAAAAGGATTATTTTCTTCTATATTGTTTCAATTTATTGTAAAAAATGTGGAAGAAGTATCCAAAAAAAGATTTTGTAAGAAATTTTATAAAAATAAAAAATTGTTTTGGAACCCTTTTCGCCGTTCGTTTTAAACCCTGGTGATTTGATTTGCCAGGTTTTGGGGCTAAAAACCCCCAACAACTGAATCTTGTTATTAGAGCACACTCGGGTTCAAATTTTGAACCCGACCCCAAAAACTTTTTATTTATTTTTTTATCATTTTTCCCTTATTGTGGAATAAAACATCTTTTTTATAAAATTTAGCACAACATTTATGTCACAACATTTTTGCTTTAAATCTTGTATTAAGAAATATGTTTAGCTTCCCAATCTTACGTTTAACATTTCACAAGTGAAAGAAAGGTAAAAATAATGGAAAATAATTTATATCATTATGGGGGGTTATGTTTATTGCCCATGAAATTTAAATTTTTCACCCCTTTTGAGATTAATCAGAAATCACATTTGCAGTCATCCATTCTGTAAATACCTCATGTCAAGGCTGATTTGATCAACAAACAGACAATCTTCCAGTCCTGCAAATTTAAGTTGTTATTTAAAGTCAATGTCAGTAGTCAAATATTCATTTTAAATAATAATAAATTTGGGTTGATTTGCAGTGACACACACCAAATTAATGGTTTTTTTTAATTGGGATGACATTGCTTTTAGGCCTTTGCCAAAAGGATGGGACCTGAAGAGTCAAAACATTGAGAAAATGTACAATCAAAAGGGGTTTACCCAGGCCCCCTTTTTTAAGTGAGACTCCCCTTACTGGCATCTGCAGCTATGAAAACAATCACGCCCGGGAGTAGGGTTTTTTTCTTTAAATTTAAAACTAGTCAAAAAAAGTAAAATGCTCTTCAATTCAGGGCCAATATTTTTGCAACTTGTTTTTTTTGAAGAAATTTTGTTAAAAATTTATCATTTTCATTGAACCCCAATCATAAATCTAATAAATGGTTTTGTACTAAAAGTTTTCCTTTTGTCACCTGTGCGCTTGTCTTGTTTTCAAGTGAATACTTTTTTAGAAATGAAATGTTTACTAAAAAATGTTATTGAATGTAGATGTTGATCACAAACTTGTGGCAAACATTTTTTTTCCACATTGCCAAACAAAAAAAATTACCCTTTTTTTTTTAAAAACTTTATAAATTTTTTTATATCCAAAAAGGGCCTTTATTTGTGCGTTTTTTTAGCATTGTTCACTAAGCTTTCTTTTAATTTTGAAAGGGGAGTCACTGAAGTGTACGCCCAGTCAGACTGTGATATTATAAGATTTTAAAAACCTGTGTATCAAAAAAGGCAGCTTTTTAATACTGTCAATAAAATTTAAAAAATTTGTAGTGTTTTGTTTAAATAGGGTTTGGATTTATTGGGGGTACAAGTGACAGTTGTGTAGGTGACAGCTGTCCAGGTGATGTTTCATGTAGCTTAAGGAAATTCCCAAAAAACATCAAGTTCCCTTAAAATTCTTGTTGTAAAATATCATTTCTATTTTGTCTTGGAAAAATAATTTATGAAACCCGTGTACATAATAATAATAATAATAAAAAAATCCAAAAAATTTTAAAAATTTTTAAAACCGAAAGTAAAAAGAAAAAACTAAAACAAAAAGTGCTGTTCTGTTAAAATTAAAAGATAATTGATATCTGTTACTTCCCAAAATTTTACCTACATATTTATATTCAAAAATAATTAAAACAAACTCGCGATGAAAAATTATTGAAACGTCTTACTAGCAGCAAAAACCCATCAAAAAAAGTTTATTCAAAGGTAATTGTTTCCAGCCCCGAAGATTCAAAATATTATTTATGTCATTTTTCAAAAAATAAAAAGAAAATACTTACCCCCAACATAACATAAATATCAAGTATTGTCTTTGTTTTTTCGTCAAAAATCTGAAAACATGAAACGGTCAATGTCGTCTGTCATTTTTTTTCCCAAAATTCATGAATCTGCGCGGCAGTTTTTGTTCCATAACACGACTAAAGAAATTTCTTAACGAAGAGATTTTTTTGCTTATGAACTTTTCTAAGATTTTTAGAACAATATTAAGACAATTTTCTTTATAAGTTAAATATTTAAGATATTTTTTAATGAAATCAAAGAAAATTTCTAAAGCTTCGTGAATACGCCCAGGTTTCCCAAAGGGTACTTTGGGAAGGGGAATAAAATTTTGGGTTCCACAGAATTTAAATGGCGATTAAGCTTATATATTTTAGAAGAAAAGGGATGTTGGCAAAAACTTTTACTTTGTTATGTCCCCCCGATCATTTTTCATTACTGATTAGGTAAAAGCCGGGTTTTATACTGTCAAAAGAGCAAATTTTATATATTTGTTTTTCTCCATTCATGCTAGAAAATTCTTTTTTCATTTTCATGACGTGATGATGACTTACTAGATATAATCTAGTAAAATGCTTATTATATATTTTTATATATCAATATACTGAGTAAACTTTAAGTGGTGCGGTTAAACCCTAGAAAAAAAAAAATATGGATAGGCACAACAGCCGGTTTCAATTAAAATCAAAATAAACATTTCGT
Source organism: Mercenaria mercenaria (assembly GCF_021730395.1). Classification (NCBI taxonomy): domain Eukaryota; kingdom Metazoa; phylum Mollusca; class Bivalvia; order Venerida; family Veneridae; genus Mercenaria; species Mercenaria mercenaria. The sequence goes on along the minus strand of NC_069368.1, from coordinate 64,015,421 downwards.
TAAAAGTTTTGATGGAATAATTTCCAATATCAGACTCTTTGTGAAGTGGAAATAAATAATGTTAAATGAATATGATAAGCGACAGTGCCGATATTTTGACTTAATTTTTAAGGCATAAGTCTTAATTCCCACCTTTTAATTTTCTCAAAAATGACTGTGAATATAAAATTATTCGTAATTATCTTTTTTAAGTTTTTTTTTCTTTTCGTTTTGGGCTTCTTGGTCTATAAATCTTTTCATGAATTGATTTATTTTAAAACGATGATTTGTACACCGACGTATAAAACACCAGCGAGTGTCTTAAATTTTTTTTAAATACTTTAGAAAATCAAAAAGGGTTTTGATCACCCGCGCTATGGGTATGGGGGGTAGCACTTATTGCAGCTGCCCCCATAAACAGATTTTCGAACCGAACCTGAAACATTAACATTTTATATATTGACAAACTGGGGGGTTTACGTTGCCCCCTTTTAAAATGTAAAAAATTTTAACATTTTGATTTGCAAAATAAATTGATAATCTTATCGAAATAATCCTCTTAATTAAAAAAATTTAATCAAGTGGTAAGGTATCTTATTTAAAAGTGGTTCGTCTAAATAACTTTTAAAATTTTTTTGGGGTCGCCTCTTTTTTGTTTTAAAGGGAACACGGGCAAAATTGATAATTTTGATAAAACAGCTTTATCTATTTTCGAGTTTAAACGATAGTTAAGCATTCCAAAAAAGCCAACCAAAATAAAAACTTTTTCAGTTTGTTTAATGATAACGTTTTCATTTCTTTTTTCATTTATAATTTTTTTCCAACCCGGGTTTTCTTTTATCTACTCAGCAGGGGTAAAACAATATGGCACAAAAAATTTTAATTGTAAACAAACGTCATTTTATGCTACACATATGTACACAACGTAAGATTTTCCCCAAAATTTTTTTGATTATTTTTGGTTTAAAATTAAATGAAATAGGTTATTTAGATACGTAATAAACGAAACGATTGGCAATTTAAGTAACCCATGTAATGTTATTTCTTGTTTCCTTAATTTACTTGCCCGGCCCCAAGACTTTTACATTATTATTTAAATATTCAACAGTTTTTATTAAAAAAACATAGTAAAAGAAATGTTAAAAGTTAAAATAGTGCCCAAGAAAAGGTAAAAGGGCCCCTTTGGAAATTTTTAAAAGGATAAGCAACTTTGAATGCAAAAAAGTCATTGTCATTCGGCCTTAATATCGATGTACTGATTGGTATTGACCTTGGTGTTATTTGAATTTGACGTAATAAGTAGTTTTAAATGATGTTATCAGTTAGAGTGGCCCAAAATATTTCAAAAATTTACAATAAATAGTACACATTAAAGGACTTTTAAATTTAGCTAAAAAATGTAGAAAAAAAAATCGATATTTAAAAATCTAAATTTAATATATATCCGTTCCCTTTAAAAAGATTTGTAAAATAATGACAACAAAAATGCGAAAAAATGACCTTTGACGTAGGTTTAAAGACCAAAAAATGTTATTTAAAAAACTTAAAATTCCGAATAATCAATTTTAAAGACCCTTGGGAAAAAACCATTGCAAACTTTTGATTTATAACAAATATTGTATTCTTATTAAAAATAGAAAAATAATTGCATTTTTCCTTAAAACGGACGTATGATTTTCTTTCCTTTTTTTCGTTTTTTTTTCAACGTATTAATTAAGTAAAAGGGGTCCATTAACCTATCATTTTTCTGGAGTCTGTAATAATCCCAAATTCTGACATTGTTTCAGAAGCAAACCGGTGGTTACTTCTATTCCAAAGAACTTTACTTGACAACAGCGTCTTTTATGCCGTGCCGGGGCCCCGTAGAAGTCTCCCCTATGGAATCGTGTTGTTATATTTTCTGGCCTTTGAATCGTGGATATCTTTAAATTTTCTTTAAAAAAATTTCCGCTTAACCCCGGTTAAGGGTTAGAGTGTTACACATTTATTCCTAAATAAACAAGTCAACCAAATAAAAATGCTATCATGTTGATTTGTTCTTCTATGACCACAAACTTTTCTCATATTTATTATAAGTTTTAGTTTTTACAAGGGAAAAAAACACGCATGATTTTTAAAACAGCTGTTTGAGCATTATTACAGTTATAATTGCATTTCATTAAAAACTTTGGTTTAAAGTTTAGCTATTTGTAACCGCACCACTATTTATTAATTATAACTATAAATAAAAAATAAAAACGGGTTTCAGCATTGTCACATTCAGTGACAGACCCATACTCTCGTTTCACAAAATGGATAGATAGATTTTTTGTAAGGGGGCCCCCCTTGGTATTTTTTTGCTTGTTCAAAAGTTTCTCCAAAATGGGGATACGATTATCCGATGTGAGTTTCTTTTTTTTAAAGTATCTAAATCTTCTTTTTACTGTAAAATAGATAAAAAAACCCTGTCGGATGACGTGCAAAAGGTCAATTAAAATTTATATTAAACGTTACATAAAAATTTATGAAGAAAAGTGATGAAGTAGCTTTTTAAGGTCTTCATAAAAATGAAAAGTGTAGAATTTGATAAATTGTTTTTTTTGGACGCACAAAATGTTCACAGTTTTTGGGATAAAGATAATACAAAAAATAAAAAAAAAACAAAACGTAAGTGCGCCTTGCAAAGGGAAATTCTATAAATGAAAAAAAAAATTGATCTTTTGTTTCACTGAATAAAAAATTTTATTGTTCTTTACGAATTTGTGAATTTAAAAGCACCGAATAGATGATTCGAAAACTTTATTTTATATTTGCAATAAGTACCTGTAATTTAAAATGTGAATTAAATTAATGTATTTTTATAAAAAGTTGTTTCTTTGGAGATAGACGAACTGTTTGCTGGAAAATAGTTTGAGGGGAAATTCTGCAATGTTTGTGTATACCTTCTGAAGGGGTGTCACGCGGGTTTTAAAAATTTTAAATTTGGCGTTTTCGCCCCCTGCAACGCAAAAGGAAGGCAGTGATTTTCACAACGGGTTAATCCAAAAAAGGGGCCCGTTTTAAGTTGTAATTGATAAATTTTTTTTTTTGAAAAGAAGGGGGAACAAATCAGCAGATTTAACTTTTCAATAGTAAACTCAATTATGTCATTAATTAAATTATCTTTTTTTGATCGTCAGTGCTACAAAATGCTTGTACACATGTTTTCGGACATCTAAATTTTTATTAAATAAAGAACACACGGGCATTTTAACGTTTAAATTCTAATTCATTGGATTGATTTTTAAAAATAGTTAAGAAAAATTGTCTTTACAGCATTCGGAATTTTTTGCTCATTTCGATTTAAAACAACGTGCACTTACACAGAGCAGAAACACCCTTTTTCCCAATGTTGCGATTCCAAAGAAAAAAATTAATTTTAGGCGCTCATAAAAATGAAAATTTATGTATCAGAACCGAACCAACTTATGTTTGTTTTGGGTTTTTGTTTTTATGGCCCCCCTTTTTTACTGGTACAGTTTTTTTTCTAATTGTGATAACGCAACAAAAACATTGTTTTTAGTTTTTGTTGGTTCACGTACCCTCGCAAAATTAAATAAAGGGAAGAAAAAAGAAAAATTTTCTTCAAAATTATTTGGTATTTTTAAGGGGAAAAAAAAAAATCAATTACGGATATAAGGCAAACATTAAATTCTTACACAAAAATAGTTTAGTGTTCATAAAAATAAAAAGTAAAGCATTTGACATTTTTTTGAATTCTTAGGAGAAAAACAAAATCCAGTCAGGGGTTTTTAGCATTAAAACTTTATTTAAAAGTGCGTGTGGGCCCAAATTGGGATCGTCGTTCACATGTAGATATTTTATGTATTTTTGCCTTTTAAAAATTTTGTTTTCTCGAGTGCAACAAAAGAATGAAAATCCTTGACACCTTCTAAAACAAATTCAAAAAAAGTGTATTTTTTTTTAAGATACCTTGATAATGATCAGCTACTGGGGGCACTTGTTTCTATTTCCGAGTTCATATTTTCATTTAATATGAAAAGCATCCCTTTTTTACTTGCCATGTCGAAACGTAAAAAAATACTTTTTTTAATTTGAAATTTTTAAATTGGATATTAGTTACGGTAAATTGTGAGGCAAATGGACCTTTCAAAAAGTATGCAGTCGACGGGGTAACGCTTTATCTTATTTGGGAAATATTTTGGTTTATTGACAGATCGGATCCCTCCCTTCGCAATACAATACCCGATGTGTACAATCGGTTAGATGAGCAAAGGGATGAAATTTTTTTCTCCAAATTTGAAAGAAAAATTTGTGTAGTAATATCATTTTGTATAGTTCCTAGTTTTAGTGGGAATATCCATGAAAAATTTGTTTTTTAAAAACATTCATTTCAAGTACAATTTTATAGTCGACATGAGGTGAAAATCATTATACTTTGTTTACATGCATGTGAAAATAAATTTATATTTAAAAAAGTAAATTTTTTACACTCTTTTGTTTTTGGGAAATTGTTGACTGGATTTTAAATACACGCACGCTCTTAATGTCTTTTTTTCTTTCCTAAATTTGCCGAATTTTGTAAACTGTTAGTAAGAACTATTGAAAATTAAAAAAACTTTAAACCAAATATTTGATATAGGCTTTAATAGAAAATTTCAAGGCGCAAACCCCCCCGTTATTGAGTCCCCCAAATTTTATGTTTACGCGGGGAATCAAAAAAAGTTAATCATACAAAAACCCGAACACCCTTGAATTCAATATTTCTTGCCCTTGAAAAAAGTTCACACCCTTTCTCAAAAAATAAACTGTAAATATTTTGTGTTAAAAAAAAAGAAAAAGGAACACCGTCGTGTTTTGTGCCAATCCGTTCAAATAGTATTAGTTTTTTTTTTAGTAAAAGTGACTAAAGATATTATCGGGTGACGCTGAATCTTAGTCCTAAAGGGGGCTTATCTGACCCCAATTCACATTTCCCTACAAGTAATATAGTTTAAGGCACACAGAAATGCTTTCTTGAGATTTTTTTTTAAAACAAAAAATGAATCGATATCCCGTTAACCCCTTTTCTTTTTGGGCGGCCAACACTTAATTGCTAAACATTTTAAATGATGTAACCTTTTTTTTTTTATTTAATGGGTTAACGTTAATTCGCGTAAATAGAAAACATTAAACTCGAAAAAAAAGTATTACTTTTTTAAAAAAGTTTCATCAAGTGTTGAATGGGAAAAAAATTAAGCGCCTAGGTTCTTGTAAGATATTTCCCTTGGGTATTTTAGGATTTTTAAACTCCTTGGATAATGAAGATTTTTGCAAACACTTTTACCTTTAAAATAATTGTGAAACAGGTTTTTTTTTTTAAATATCAAGAAAGATAAAAGATAGTGCTTAAGTATTTTTACCAAAAAAAAAGAAAACAACCCAAGTTTGCCTTTTTTTTTTTACACTGATGTTCTTTGATCAACTCAAAAGTATAAAATTTTATTATATAAACAGTGGAAAAAAAAAGAAATTACTTTAGCAATAGAATATCTTTAAATATTTTGTAAAGGGAAAACCTTCTTTTTGAAACACGTTGTTGAATGTTTTCTGAGATTGTATTACAATTTTTACTTCACAATTTTTTGTTAAATGTTATGTAAATTTTATTTTCCACGATTTTTAAATTTTGACCCTTTCTAGGTATGGTACCCACACGGGAGTTTTTCTTCAAACAGTTGCATTTTATATACTACAACTCAACCATTTTTTAAAGTCGATACTATTTATTCAAAAACTATTTTATTTTTGGGTTTTTAAAATTTCTGTGGTTAAAAACACATTTGGAGAGCCCTTTCTTTTTTTATTATTTTTTCAAGCTTTTTTAGCTTTTAATAATAAAAGGTAGATTAAAGGACGGAAACGCAATGCGTCGGCGTCCCAGTCTCCCCTCGGGTCCAATTTGGTTAGGTTTATGTAATAAGTTGTTCGCGTAAACCGAGATGGAACGGATTAAAATTCTACCAACCTATTTTTTTTTCAAAATGAATGCCCCTGTTTCGATTAAAAAAGTTTGATTAAATTTTTTTTATGTAAGCTGGGACTCAAAACCCAATTGTTAAGTATTGAAAATTCAATCCTTTACCCTTTACATGGAGGTACAGGTTCATAATTTTATATTTTTTAAAAAAGCACGCCCATTTTCGACTAGCGTTCTTGTTAAGCTGATGGGGAAAATTTTGGAAACTTAACATTTTAACTGTCTTTTGGAAATGCATGTGTAAGCCCAAAAAACCCCGTTTTGCAAATTTTCAAAAAAAAAAATTTTGCCCCTTTTCGACTTTTTTTATTCATTTTAATTTCAAGTCTGTTGAATAGCGAATGTTTTTATCCTCCGCGTCTTGTTTATTTTTTCTATTTAGATAACTACAGTGTGTGTTGCGAGGAGAGTCGGGGTTGATACAATACAGACTCAGTAACGGGAGCAGTCGTTTGAAAACAAAAAAAGAAATTTTTTCTGTTTAAAATTTAAAGAGGGATTTTTTTGACGACTTTTAATTGATTTCTCGTTTTAATTTGTTATACAAAAAATACACTTAGTCGTAAGATATACCTATAAAAGCTATTTGGAGCATTGGATTTATTACAAATCTTTCGAAAACCAACGGTTAAATTTTATAAAAATTTTGTTTTTTATTTGTCACTTTTTTTCAAAATTCCTTTTCCCGTTTTAATGTCATTTAATGTTTTCTTTATTGTATTTTTTTGAAGTTTTTTATTTTAATCTATTTAAAATCGATACAGGGGATAACAATTCTTTTCGTTTAAAAACAAAAATTAAAATAAGACAAAATAATTTTTTGCGGGTATTTTTCTCAAAAATTGCCTAAAAGATATTAAAAAGAAGGGTGATTATACATAATCGAATGATTTTCCAAAAAAAAGGGCCCGGAGGGTGATTAAGTCGTACTTATTTCTTTCATCAATAGCTTTTTTTTGGAATTTTTTTGCCCGGGAAAACTGCTAAAATTTAAAATTTTTAAAAGTAAAGAATTTCATGTCGTTCTATGTTGTCTTTAAAGGGCCCTATGACGTCAAACTTTTACCCGTCGCATCCTGAAAAAAAAATCACTTGAAAATTTTTTTACTACTTCACCCAAAATGTGATTTTTCTATATTTTTCTGTATTTTTTTCTCGCGGCGGGTTTTTGTACAAACAGAAATGCTCTGATTTATAAAGTTTAACTGAAAAAGCGTCAATGTGAAAACTCACTACAATATTGTAAAGCCAAAAATTTTTGTAATACTTTTTTCACTCCTCACGAGCAGCAGAGAAAAAAAAAACTATGTGTATCGATGTTTGTGCTTCTGCGAAAAAAAATGTTTCATGAAACACCTAATTTTTAATTCAAATATGGTTTTATATTTTTTTCAGTTAATATCTTGCTAGTATCATAGTAAAGAAAAAATGTTTCGTTAAAATAAACCTTTTTTTATTGATTGCATGGACATTTTCTCGAAATTTTATCGTATATATCGTTTAGAGTAATATTTATGTTTAGTTGAACAAAAAGGGTGGGAATTTATATTTTTAATTTGGGTTGTCAAATTTGTATAGTTGGCCATTAAAATTTCAATACTTTTATTTGAATAATGCATGTCTGTAAATCTCTTCCAAAATTTTAAGGATGATTAGAAACTAGACTATTTGTTTACTTGCGAATTTTTCCAAAAAAAATTATTTAATTATTTTCTTTTTTACATTCTTAAAAAACCCTCTTACAGGGTAAATTGAGATATTTTGATTTTCTTTTTAAAAAAGCGAAATTTGCTTATGCTGTTTTTTTAAAATAGAACGAATTCATTTATTTTCATACTAGGGTATGCAATGTCAATATTATTTTTGTATTATAAATTGATAAACTGTATACAATAAGGTTTTTATGGCCATCGATAGCACATTGCATTTTTAAGATGTTTTTGTTTTCTTTTAAACTTTTTGTGGTTTTTTTGTTTTTTGTATAAAGAAAGGTTATTGGTAAATTTCATGTATAAATAATTTTTTTTTGGATAATTGTATAATGATTTTAAAAAAACAGTATAGTTTTTTAGTTAAAAAGTAAAAATTAAAAGTGTTTTCCTTTCAAAAAAACCAGTTTTTGATATAAATGGTAAAATTGATAATTTAAGGATATAAAATTTTTTGATTAAGTGAAATAAATGATTTTTAATTTTTAAAATGTAAAAAAAGTTTTGGTTTTGAGAAAAATTGTAAAAGATTTTACCAAAATTCTTTTTTTTGTAATGAAATTTTAATTAGTTTGGTTTTTTAATAAAAATGTTCCCTAAGAGACCCTTTAAATTTTCCCTTTTTTTTAGTTTTCTGAAAACCTAGGAGTTAGATTTTGTAAATTTAAGGGTAAAAAAATGTAAAAATACAATAGATACACAAATAAGTTAAAATTCACCCGTCCCTTTTTGTTTTAAAACGTATAATATATTAAGATTTTTTAAAATGAATACTCTATTTTAAATTAATAATAAGGGATAACTGGGCGAATGGGAAGGAAAAAATCAAACAAACGTTAAATCAACAAATTCAGGCCAATAAATTTGTAAAATTTTCTATTTTGCTAAAAAAACTTTAAGTCTGTGGTTTTAAATAAAGATAAATATTGAAGGTTCTCTAAATTTTAAATTAAGGAATTTCACACAAAAACTTAAATCAAATTTGGTTTAACAAAAGAAAAACCCAAAGTGGTGGCACGTTGTTTGTTTTATTTGAATAATCTCTATAATAATTAATTTTGTTAAAAATAAATAAAAAAAAGGGTCTACTTTTCAGGTAATTACCAACTTAACTATTATTTTTCGACATTAAAGGTCAGCGATATTTACGAATGTGAGAAGTAGAGTTTTTTTTAAAATCTGTAATGTGAAGTAACTAATGAGTTGTAAGGAGTGTCGCAGCAAGATAACTTCGTAATTTAAAAAAATTATTGTGTTTGTGTTCTTTAAGCTTTCAAAAAAAATCTTAAATTTTAAAACATAAAAAAATTACAAACCTTTGTCTTTTTTTTTATCAAAGTTATGTATCTCTCATATAAGTAAAAATGAAAATAGTTTGTTTTGTTTTGTTTTGTTTTTTGTAAGGAACTGAAATTTAAAAGAAAAAACGCTTTACGTTTTCTGTATTTTAACTTAAAAAGTCCCCAAAAAAAAAAATTGCATTTGTAAAAAAAAAAAAGATGATGCAGTATACTAACCTCATTTCACACCTTCTATGCTGGATTTTGTGTCTGTTATGTTTATAAAATTTAGTTTTTTAAATGAAAATTTGCAAAATATACCTTTCCCGAGTTTTTAAACATTTGCCCTTTTATTTTTTTTTTACCCCCCGTAAACTATTATAAAAATTGCATGAAAATAATTTAAAATAGATCAGTTTGTTTTTTGAGCAAATTTCTTCAACGTACACTCCTTTATATTTCAGCTGATAATGAGAAGCAAAAATTTTGAATGGGTGCTTTAAACTTAAATGAGTGCTTTTACACAATTTTGCAATTCTACATCTAAAAGGTTGTAAAGCAAAGTCGCCCCCGAATAGATTTAGTTTTGAAAAAATTAACTAGTCGTGTTTGTGTCTTTTAGATAGGCTTAATTAAAGTAAAAAAAACCTTCATTTTTGATTTGCATATTTTTTATGATTTTTGAAACCTCTCAAAGCAATACCGTAAGAGTTTTTTTCTTGGAAAACAGCAATTGATTAAAAAATTTCTTTTTAAAGTTTGATACACAACTAAAAAATCCCCCGTAAAAACATCGCGTTCGTAAAAAAGCATTTTAAGTTTTCACATATAACCAACCTAGATCGCTCCTTCTCCCCTTTTTTCTGCGTATTTCGTGATGGCTTTTCATGGTTTTAAACGGTTTTTTGCCCGGAACCGACGTTGCGGTTTTTTTTTTTTAATTTTTTTTTTAAATCCCTATAATAAACTAATTTGTCATAATATCTTAGATATGCGTATGTGAAAATTAAATGGTCGTGATTTTCCATATATTTTTGTTACTTTTTGCAGTTCGAGGTTTACATTTTTTTGACCCTTTTTTTATATTTTTCGTTGTTCTTTCTGATTTCGGTTTAAACTTTATTTAAAATTTAAATCATAATCGTACATTTCAGGTATGTTTTTATTTTGTTTCACTTCGACCCTCAGGGTTTGATAAAATATTTTTTGTAAATTTTGTGACGGCGGTGTCTGGGGTTCGGGACAGGTTTATTCGTATGGAATTAGCAGTCCCCCCTTTAATAAAAACCCCAGCAATTTAAGCTTTGTTTATTTTCTGGAATGGCAGGGTTTAATAAAAATTGAGCCTTTTTTTTGCAAAATAAAATAATAAAAATTACATTTTTTCTTTTAGGAAAATTAAAGTTTTAAACGTTAGACAGAATTGAAGGCGCGAAAGTTCGTCAGCTTTTTAGTGATAAGGGGCTGTTTTTGGGTAAAGTTCCTTTGGGACTCGCGTTGTTCTCTCTGGTAAAATAATAATGGCAGGAACTGTTTTAATGCAAATGAACAAAAAACGTAAAATTTTAGTTTAACCCCGATTAAAAAGAAAAAAAAAAAGTAAATATAAAAAATGAAAAACCCTTTTTCGGTGTCATGCGAAAGAGGACAGAAAATTTCGGCAAAAAATTGGATATGGATTGCCGTCCCATTTTGTCGTTCATTTCACATGAACACCAAAACAAAATCATTTCTTAATGAAAACCTCATAATCTGAGTTTTTGGGAAAGAGACTTTTGTTGGCCACCCCCTTCTTTTCGAGCCACGTGTTCTGCTTCGTTTTTTTTTTGTTTGACATGTGTTTGCGTGTTTGTTTAGTGTGATAGTATTCGCAGTGCGTGGTGGGGGGAAATGGGTATTTTACTGTTGTATATCCCCCTTGTTTCCCTTTTTTTCCTTTTGTCCAGGTTTTTTGCAAAAAAGTAGTTTAGGGATTTTTTTGAAAGTAAAACCCCACGATAACATTTTCCTCTACAAAACATCATTAATGTTTATTTTTTTTGATTTTCACAAAATTTTTTATACGATTACCCTTTAGTGTATTTAATACCCGACGGAAACCTTTCCATATGCAGCAGCAAAAGAGTCAATGGAGCTTGGGTAAATTATCCCCCGTCTGATGAGATTATCATTGAAAGGGATTGGTAAATGGTAACTAACATATTTTTTTATAGTGTTAATATTTACCCTTTTCAAATGTATACAACAATTTGATAAAGCTATCACGAAGAAGAATTCATTATAAGAAACGATTTGAAATAAAAATGTTTCTCAATTACACACTCTTAATAATTTCAATGTTTAAAGTTTCAAAAATATGTTTTATGTAGATTTCAAGAAAAAAGTGGACAGAAAAAAAACTTTCCAAAAACAAATTCATTTTTTAGTTTAAAGTCCCCCTTTTTCTGACAAAGTCCCCAAGAGAATGTTTACGTTTTTCCTAAAAAACTTTGATAAGAAATTTTAAATGTACAACTGATACGTTTTTTTTTTTAAAACCAAAAAATAAAGTTAAGTCTATTAAAAAAAGTTTATTTGGGGTTTAAACAAATCCAGTGAATAATTCGTAGCAATTTGAAAGGCCTAAAAAAAAAGGTTAACAGGTTGTACGGTCTCCCTATGAACGGGGTTTTTGGGGGGCAGATTCTACTTCATTACTTTTGAAATAATTTTGGTACAAATGTTACGACATAATTCTAAAGGAATTAATGAACTGTTTTTTGAATGCTATTGAATTCATTTTTATTTCACTGATTTTAATATTGATAATATTTGAGTTCACAGAGTGCGTATGTAGCCATTCTAGTTTCCGCTCTCATCAAACGGGACCCAGTGTGACATCAATTGTATTACACCCGGATACTTCAATTTTGATCATGTAGTTATATAACCATCAAAAACTGCAAAAATAAGCAAATGAAATAGTATATTTGTAGTTGAAATATAGAAAAAAGATGACATTTTGAGTTGTAATCACTTCGTTTTAATATGTTTCTGTCTTTGCTAAACTATGTTTCCGCACTAAGAATATGTATTGTGGAAGGCAGCGGTAAAAATATTTAGATACATATGTGCAAAAATGAACGACTAGTTGATATATTTAAAAGTTGAGTTCTGTATACGGTCCCTTTCTTCTTGACAGTTGAAATATTTCTTCCTAAATCAAATTGTTACTGAGATATGAGATGTTACAGATCAATCACTGTTGTACAGTTGAAATCTACTGTCATCAACGAAATCTGCAGGTTTGATAAAAATGTAAGAAAAAAAAAGAAGCGGTGAGAATAAATGAATAAATAGCTTCATTATATTGTAGTTAATATCATAATTGCCACATTTTACTTCTGATGTTTGTTCACTCAGTCATGCCAGTGTCATTATGTAATGAATGTCCGCAAAGTCGGTGCTAGTGGGCATGATCTGGTGTTGCAATTTATCATTTCGTTAACAGACTCAAACTTTCATATTCATGTAATAAGGATTATAGTTTGTTATGGTATCTGCTGTAAATAAAGTATTGCTATGTTTCTTAAAATCCTTGAAACACTAAATTTATTTGCACTCATTAATATAGTATAGTATGAATAAATTCAGTATTTTAAAATAAACATGTAACAGAAAATAAATGTTAAATAACATTAACATTAGTTCTTTGATTTTCTTGTGGCCTCTTTTGTACTTAGCTAAATTATTTCTATCATTAAAAACAAGGAACCCTATGGTCTCTAATGAGCAAAAATGCGTAAGATGGCATGCCACCACAACAGATCATATTGCGAAACATATGGCAGAATAATTACATCATGTATTGTTGAAGGTAAAGAAAGACAGATTTATATTAAACTAAACATATACATGTATATGGTAAATGCAAACGAGAGACAGAAATTAGGTATAAAAGCAATTATCCATTAAAATTTGGGTCCGTATTTGTTAGCTAATATTTGAAACTTCTAATTTTACCTAAATCCCTCAGCATATTATAAAGATAATCAGCTATTGTTTAGAAGATAAATCAAGACATTCTTGTTCCTTCGGCTATATATAAACGTCATCAGTATCATTAAAAAAACACTGTATGGGTTTGGAAATGGGCATTTACTTATACTGTTTGCTAGTAAATATGTATTTAAGATCGCATAATCATTCTTTTCCAAATTTAATCACGACCTTTGCACAAATCTGGGAATTTATCCACCACTTGACAGATGAAACCTTCTGTCTAGGAAACACTCATACCAAAGAGAGACACGTGTTCCAGCCATTAAACGAATAGATATACATTTTTTTTAAATCTAAGAGTTTTCTGTCTAAAATAAAGCATATGTTTAATAAACGAATACGAAACCCTTTTCATGTCCAAATGAATGCGGAAAAATATTCAGTAGGAAATGTCCAAATTGTGGTGTTCTTTTATAAAAATGCCTTTAATTATACATTAGAAGAATATATGCTTCAAACAAAAATTAACAATTATAATAGAATTATAAGCAACACTTATAAAATGTATATGTTTGAGAAAAAATAATTACGTATTAAACTCTAAATATATACGTGATTTCGTCAGTCAAGTATAAGCCTCAGAACAACTTTTTTGGCTATAATAATGACAGGATTTGCAAGCAAATCTTTAAGAAAGACGTACATGTACCTTTTAAAAGGACATAAAGTACATGCGCGACATTTGTCTATCCGATTATAAATTTTATCACTGAAACAATACAGGGACCTATAAAGATTATTTAATAATGATCAACTAATGTTAAAGATTTGAGTACGTATAACTCTCCCCAATAAATTCTGCGACTTTAATCAAATCAAAACCATTAAATTTTGTATTGCTTTCATAATTTCATGAAGATTGTCAGCCACAATATGATTTTAAAGCACCAGACGGTAAATTAACATGAAGAGGGTAAATCGTTTTCGTTTCTGTGTCAGCGTACCTGAGATGTAATTATAATTTTGAACATGGTCTGCAATTTACCTGTACCTGACACGTAAGGGACTACCGTAAATGTCATTACGAATTTGTAAACACTATTGAGGTCCTAGGATGAACAGGTCCAATAAAGATATAATCTATAAATGGTTTCTGATGTTTAGGTATACCACCTTCGGCGATGATTAAACACTGGCTTTCTTGTATCTTGGCCATGTAACAATGTAACGAAGAAAGAACTATTCAATTCTAAGTGAAGTGCTGAATGGCAAGACTCAGCTTAATTATCTCTTGTCACACCATCGTTCATTGAAAGATTAGGTTAGTGTAATTTTAGTGTAAGATAGCGTCACATGTTTTGTCATTACGAGATATATGTAATGAAGAAAGCAAAACTACATTGTCTTTTTGAACATTAATTTAATACGAATATGTCGGAATTTCTTGTTATATTTCCAGATTATAAGAGTTGATTTTGTTTGTTTGTTTGTTTTGGGTTTAACGCCGTTTTTCAACAGTATTTCAGTCATGTAACGGCGGGCAGTTAACCTAACCAGTGTTCCTGGATTCTGTACCAGTACTAACCTGTTCTTCGCAAGTAACTGCCAACTTCCCCACATGAATTATCAGAGGTGGAGGACGAATGATTTCAGACACAATGTCTTTTATCAAATCGTCACGGAGAACATACGCCCCGCCCGGGGATCGAACTCGCGACCCCGCGATCTGTAGACCAACGCTCTCCCTACTGAGCTAAGCGGGCGGGCTTATAAGTGTTGATGTCCATAAGAGTTGATGTCCATGATATAATTATTCAGTTTGTATTAATAAGTTTGAATGAATCAAACCATATACGTCTACATTCACCTTCCTATTGTAGAAATCCTTACAGATCACTCAGATACGCTTTGAAACCATGCACTTTATTTTTGGTTATTCTAGTATAACTGGGAGATAAAATATTCATGCTTACATTGTGACACAAAGTATTAAACGGAAATTTTGTTATAGATATAATAATTATCTGGTTATTCAATAACAACACACCTTGGATCAGACCATTCTAGCGTGCACAAGGGAAGGCAATTGTAGCCATACATGTAAAACCAGAATAGCACTGCTGTAATATCAATGAAACGATGCTAAAACACCTGATGTCCTAACCCTACAACCAACTATGTCTAAAAACTGATATGACAACAGATTTGAACTAGTAGTAAAGGGATGTATATTTTCTATATGTGAGTGTAAATGTATGCTGGTAAATACTGAAGATACTATGTTGATTTAAATCTATAATTTAACAATAACAAAAAATGATGCTTTGTTACAGAAACGTATTCGAGAAGCACTAAAGCTGTCATATTTGTCTAGAGCAAACGTGTCCGAAACTCCTTAAATGTCAAATTATTTTAAATTCTGTTTACGCACATTTTTTTATAAAGTTATAACAATACAAAATACGAGTAGCCAGCAATCAACATTAACCAGAAATTGATACAGCAATAAGTCCATTCTATTTATATCAATTATGTCTCCCTATAAATTTTGACATGGTAAAAAACTCGTACAGTGCAAATTTTAACTAATTTGAAATAGACATCTAAATATATTGTTATCTGAGACCTTTAGCCCTAAGAGGACATTCAACATTAATATCGTTTTCAGAGGTCCATAAAAAATAATAGTTTAATCATTCATTACATTACTATTAGATCCACAAGAAAAAAAGTATCCCAATGAAATTTGACCTCTAAAATGTCACCTTTACAACAATTTGACGGCACTTTGTCTTGTGTTTATTAAACAATCCTCATATAATGTGAATGTTTGCAAGTAAGCTATTTCAGAATAAGGTCATAAAATCGGCTTAAATCATGAACGAAATGCTCAACGTTCTGAAACTCACCAATATATTTTTCGACCGTATTATTTACGAAAATCAGACGTAGTATGAATATTTTAATTGTAGTACGTTTGTATACAACTGAACCATGATTTTACCTTCAATTAGCTTGCAATGTAGTATCGTCCGCGAAGAATATTTCTTTGTTAATAATTAAATTAACCACTCGTGTGTGTGTCCCTGAGATAATAAAATCACAAAGGTAAAACATGAATAAATAATAACACATTTTGTTTTCATTTGATTAAACTGCTATGAATATATCTTGTATAAGTTTTATGTTATGTATATCTCATTTCCCTTTAAACATTTTTACTGACCTAGTTTTCAGGCTTCTTCTGTGATTTGTTTATATTCTATGATGATCCAGAATGTTTTACCACAATAATGATAAACGGTGTTAAATTACATTTCAAGCATTGTTCTTTGATTTCCAAAATTTTCATTTTTATTCTTGTCGATACATGTAAGTTCTGGAAGCTTCCATGATGCTTTAAATTAGAAGCTGTCTAAAGACATATTTTGAAACATAACATTTGAAAGATTCAAATTAAATTATTGATATCAAAATGTATTTTTTGAAGAGAGGATTAATTTTATATTATTTGGACATACAAAATTTTGTTTGGATTGTGAAAATATTACAATTACATGTAATACTATTTTGATTTTAATTTTAATGTAACAGGATTCGGACTATTCTTGCATATTAGGTTGGATTTTACAGCGTTTTGACATTTCTACTATTGAATGAATTTTAACTAAATGTTCCTTTAGTTTGTATATTCTCGCATTGCTATTCATGTTTTAGTAAATTTCCTTCATATAGCGATGAACTGTCCATATATCAATACATTACTGTTTTCCTCTGTGCTGGTTTGTTTTGTCTGTTTTTTTTTTAATACTTTAAATAATAATTAATTGTTACCCGTAGACGTAGCATTAACACTGCTTTAGACTTTTGTTCTAGGGAAGATCCAATTCATACGAACTTACTTTTACTTTCGCTGTATAACTGTAAAGGTACCCCAAAAAATAACAATGCGCTTAGTAAACAAATAAAAAATATGACTCACGTATAAAAGTGAAACTAAACCTCTATTACTTCCGGAAATTATTTTGTCGACGCACTGCGTGATATTTCCAAATTTATCTCATCGTCTGTATTTTAGTGCCAACGACTTGTATGGTGTTTGAAAACATTCAAATCAGTGATAAACGTACTTACTTACAAAACGTTTGTGCCAGGAAACCCTATGTTGAATTCGACACCAGCGAAACGGCAGCAAAGGCTTTTCAAGAAGCGCAGATTTTAATCATGTACCTCTCAGATTTGAGGTATGTGAACAATAATTTGTATGGGTCATTGTTCAGATCTTTCTGTGAAATGCATTCATGTCTCGCGGGTTTTATGCCCCTATTCTTTCTCTGCCAATATGTAAGATTTGAAAGTCATACCTATTATTATTATTTAAACTTGAAATGTGGAAAGAAAACTGATAACGGACGAAAGAACAAACGCCAAAAATAATACATAAATATATATATGTATTGTGTTATTAAAGTCAGCGGTACGAAGGTCTATTAGATAGGATTCAAAGTTTAGTTATTTTTTGTGCATTTGTCGTGTTCGGATATTACTTTTACACTGTCTTCTTCATCATAAAATCAGGGCGATATATAAAAAAAAACTTGTAAATTGTTAATCGACTGCAAGATACAGTTAAAACTCCGAAAACCCGGACTCTCCAAAAACCGGAATCCTCTGAAAACCGGACGATTTTCAAAGTCGAAAGTTTTTCCTTTTTAAGTTCAATTAAAAAAGCACTCTGAATACCGGAAACTCTGAATTCTATAAACCGGACGTTTTTTATGGCCACAAAGGATTATCATACATAAAAAATCCTCTGAAAACCGGACAGTGAGTGTCAAGACTTATATGTATTATCACTTAGAATTGATTAAAAAAAAAAAACATAATCCCAAGCTGGTGACAATTTTTTGTTTACTAGCTAACCATCACAAATGTTACCTAAGTAGGTTTGAAAAACATATATCTGTGTCTTTGTTTTTTGAATATTAACAATAAAAGATAAGCTTATAGAGTGCAAAACATTTTAATCTAATAGGACATAGAACTGAGGGTAGGCGTCCGGTTGCAGGACACTGTAGATATCATGTACACATTCACTTCGTATACGCCGCAAGTGAATTGCTTTATTTTCTGGAATGTACACTTTAATCTAATACATTTTGGTACCAGTAACTTCTTGGAAACAGAAAAAAAGTAAATGCATTATCCAAGCGTTTAGCATAAACACAACTTGGCTTAGCCACGGACCGTTCCATGGCAATGTCACACTATGTTCCTTTGTTTGTGCTAGTTTTGTTTTTATCATTACATGTGTTCGCGTGTTTTCCCTTTATAATAGTCTGTTGCACGTCCGCGTGTTGTTGATTGCGCTTTAGAGAGGCTGCATTGTTGAATTGCAGACTTTACTCTTGGATATTCATCCTAGTTAACTTTTAATCTATTCAGCAGCTAATTCGCTGAGTACATATAAAGAAAGCGATCTAAAGTAATTGTTATATACCTACAAAACAGAAAATGAAGAAGATTGAAAATGTATTTTAATTGTATACTGTATCTATGTATATAACTCTTCACCCTCTTTCGAGTTTTATATGTCATTGTAGATTTTAGCCTATACAACTTACTGAAATTGCTGTTTTTTTGCT
Source organism: Mercenaria mercenaria (assembly GCF_021730395.1). NCBI lineage: Eukaryota > Metazoa > Mollusca > Bivalvia > Venerida > Veneridae > Mercenaria > Mercenaria mercenaria. Next base: position 63,996,829 of record NC_069368.1, on the reverse strand, counting down.
CAGAATTTCAAAGCCATTAACAGTGTCAAAAGTCGAATAAATAAAAACAACAATGTTGTTCAAATGATAAAAAAAGTATACTTATTGCCTTTTTAGTGATAATGAAACTCTGGCAGGCAGGGGCGTACGAAATCACGGAAAGGGGTAGGGAATTCCTCATCACAAAGCTATTTCTCAAAGAGGCATTTAGCACGTATAGCCACATCCTTCTATATGATTTGGTTTTGTCATATTTCTTATAATCAAAGATATCACGAAATGATTTAAATTATACAAAAAGAAAAACATATACCTGATACTTCTGGTATGGATAGTGTACCGATTGAAAGTTTCTGTTACATCTAAATTGCTTTCCAATGTGTGATGCTAGATTAAGCGTCGGTACAATTTTAATTACTTTAAAAAAAAAAAAATAATAATGCACCGTTTCCGTTTCTTTTGAAAATGATCTAATTTCAATAGGTTTATCGATCATAATGAATAAGAACGTAAACTCAGACATGCATTTGTTCATCCGAAACATGAATCGCTACGTTGTTTTGATTTACCTGTTGTAAAATTGCGTTTGACAGTAAGCGATGTTACAACGTTTATAAAAGTATTAACTTTGATAATGTATTTGAATTAATATGTTATGTTATTCAAAATATTTAATGTGTTAGTGTTTATGCTATACACAGAGGAAACTTAAAGCTTAACGAATCTTTTAACTGCAACATCTGTTATAGAACATGTATCCAGGATTGATATATGTACTATAGGAAATATACTACCTTTCTTATAAAAGTGTATCTTTTATTTGCTGACATTTATATTTTTAAAGTGACATGCCTGTTTTTACAAAAATGGATTGCAATTGATATCAGATATCTATAATGATATACCAGTATCGTTGAATTACATATTTTAATGTGTTTCGTATGCAATTAAGCTAATTTTCTTCTATCCTGCATCTAATTTCAATAGCGTTACTTACACTATTGAGTGTATTCTATTTATTTTATCAAATAAAGGAGTGTTTGTATAGTAAAAAAAAATAAAAAATAAAATGCACATAATAAAATTTATATTGTTTTTCTTCTTTTTTTTTTTAATTCCAATTATTAACAAACGAAAACATTTTCTACATTCTGAGAAAGAACAACATAATCTTGAAGCAAGCATTGAAACATCTGATGCTATATGTTTTAAATTTGGATACAACATATTGATGCTGCTATTTTTTCATATCTGTCACATATTTTATAATATGGCATCAATTCTGTAATCGTTTTCCTGAAACCTTATATTAGAAAGGTAATTATACCGTCTGCATTGCTTCAATAATATGATAAAACATTCCTTAAAGCTACGGATATTTATCAATAGAATCTAATTTTCGTAATTAAATAGTCGTGCTAAACCGTTCCTAAGATGTCGCCTCCGTATCGTATCTTTTAATTTAATGTGGCCGATTCGTAGAGATAATATCTATTTCATGAGCATGGTACGAGGCAAATGCGTCGAAATTCAAACCAGTATGCACCAGAAAACAGCAATGAACAATAACATTGACAATAATAGTCTGTTTTGAATTGCAATATTGTTTTTGTTTCCTATATCTTGAAAAGATATTTTTATGAAAGCTTGTGTGATACCTTTGAAGAATTAAATTGGTGACGTTTTTTTTTTTTTGATCATCATTATGGCATCCATCTTGAATTTAAAAATGGCTGCTACATTTCAGTATGTATGTCCTTTTATATTCAACCTAGCCTTAAAAAAAACCTGTTTTGTCTCACTAAGACATGACCATATATATTTCTAAATGGAAAAGGCTTGTTTTGTACGGATTATTTAACAATTTTATTAAGTATTGATTTTTTATACATGGATAAAAAATTTCAAATGCAATTAGCAAATCGTCTTTAAAATATCTAATTCTTCAACGGTAAAATGCGGTCATCCTTTAAAAGAAAGAGTATATCTTTCCAAATGCATGCTTCTTCAACTTAAACATAGTATCAACTATTTTGAAACATTATATTTATACATCAAATTTTTCAGGCTGTAGCAAAAGTTCCCGCTGCACTTAATACGTATTATAATGTATGAAAACTCAAAATATGGTGATTAATTTGGAGTTGTTATATTTGATTGTCCTTTCCCTTTAACATCATCTATTTTTACATGTAAGAGTACAGCTTTTTCCGAAATCTACTACTGGAAGCCTGGTTCAAATAGATACGATAGTGTCATAAATTGAGATACTGCTGTAGAAGGCAACATGAATTAACATTAGCAGTTTTGAATTACTTTTAAGTATAATAGTAAGATATGACTTTAATAAATTGTTTTCAGTCTTACACAAACAATCTTTGTCAGTAGCCTAACTTCAGCATATGAACTTGTTGGTGTTACATGTGTGCATCTAAATTTGGATTCAAATATGAATATTTGTATGAAATATGACGAATTCCACCCAACACCTTTCCCTCACACACTCACTGCATTTGATAACTCTTTCTAAATTTTGATAACTATTACAGTCCTAGATATCTATAAATAAATACATAGTTTAACTACACAAAGTTATATGTTTCACACACAGAAACATTGGTACATGTTCTTCCGTGATTTGATGTTTCATTCACATTTTATGCAATATCTTCATACAACTGAGTAACAACAGTTGCAAAAGGAACTCACGTATCACAATCACCCAATGAATGCGTCCTGAACAAGGCATTATTATAACCTTTTCGTGAATACACATTGCATGAGTTATGGCTACTTAATTAAATACATTTATGCAACAAAACCTGCTTAATGGCTTGTCAGCTGAAGATATTGCAATAGCATTCTTAGACCATATTTAGCTTGTAGGGGAAATAATCTTCAAATCTACTTCCTTTCAATATCGTATTTACCAGTTTGTAGTGACAACCACAACTTAAAGGCGGCTTTAGTATTGTGAAAAATGTTAGAGATTAGGAAAGCTTCACAACGCCATTGGTTCACTTTTTAATCATGTTTAATTCATCTTTGTCCAGTTAATGTTGAACTATTTTTACATTTTAAAAAGGATGTACCTGAAATACCTACTGGATAACCAGTTATATGTAAATACCTTATTACAAACTGGAAATTATTAATGCAAGAATAGCTAGGGAAATATGTTTCTTCTTAATATGCAGAACCTTATTTTCAAAAATGTCAATAAAAACTCATTGATAAGCACATTACATGACAAAAATGTAAATGTTCTATTCAGTAATGGTTTATTTTTTTACAATCTAACTGGTCATCTAGTAAAGTTAACAAAGTACCTCCTTAGCCAAATGGATTTTCTCTGAGAGTTTGAGTCCTCATCTGGTCATCCAGAGTTTTCCAGCAATAACAGATAGAAAGTTGCCATATATCCTGCATTTCGTCAATGTGTCAACAGATTGTCTTCAGGAAATGGGCCAATAAGTTTTGTTTTGATATAGGGTTTATGTCCCACCAACGCAATTTAGGAATATGGCAAAATTTAAACTTTGAATGGTAATGAAAGGCTCCGGCGCCATCCATTATAGGTACGGGCACATGCCTGGGTGGAACCAAACATCTTTGGTAAACCAGTTGTGTTGCTACCTTGCCTGAAAGAATTTTACGTCACTTGAAGGGTTTCAACGCTAGATAGTGATTCCAAGTAATTTGAAAGTCAACGTCCAGATTTTAATGGTAAAGGAAGGCCTTTTGTCATGCAGCCATGCATTGCTCTGAGATTACAACCATTTAATAAAGTATAACACCACAAAATGAACATTTAGAATAATAACAACAATGTATCTTAAAATAATTTCCCGGCATTTCCTTTTTATTCTATTCACGGAAAAATTAAAGCATTGTTTAAAATAACTGGGCTGATGTATTTCGGTCCGAATGGTGAAATAAGTACAGTGTGAATGTTCATTCCAAAATATCTAGATATCTTCTATACGTATTTGTATTATCTCCCTTTTTATCAGACCAAAAAGATCAACACTTATAATAACACACATAGTTTACCATATTAATGTAACAGATGTAATCGCTTCACTGATAATTGAATAATTTCAATAATTATAGATGCCAAGAGCAATGCACAGACTTGCTTTTTACCTCCCTTTACTTTGTCTTTATCATGTTATCGATATGCTTTAAATTGTTAAGATGAACTTAAAAGATATACAGTAAGGTTGATGCAGTAATATTTTGTATAAAGGAATATCTTTTGTTTATGTCATATCTGTATTTTGAAGATATTGCAAATTATACTAAATTTATAAAATTACAGGCGATTTGTCTCCCTCTCTTTTAGCACAAATGACTCAATTTATAAAACACAAGATAGAATTAAATGTTCCACTTACATTTGTTTAATACACTCTGTAACATAAAATGTGCATACAGTACATTTTAAACAAATTAAATTGGAAAGAAAATGTAAAATTGAATAACTTGAGGCGGCCATTTTGAAATCAAGATGACTGCTAAAATAATGATATAAAATGATATAAAAATGTCGCCAATGGATTCTGATTCTCTGGAGAGTTAATAAAAACACACTCTATATGAATATGCGGAAAAAACACAAATTCATATTTTTAGACAATTTGGCACAGACTATAAAGGTAAATTTTATCTGCCCTTGATGTTCTTAATCTATCATTCAAAAGGAATGTCGGTGATATCATGACTGACGAAAATCAGCGAATACTTAGTTATATCTAAACAGAAATAAAGAAATGTAATACAAGTTCAGCAGTTAGGTATTTAGTTTAGCTGTTTTTCGTCTTTAATTTCCCGCTTTCGTTCTGCCTTGCTAATCACTTTCACTGATATATTTTGAGTAAGATCCTTGTTTTGAATAAAACAATTGTTTAATTATATATGAGCAAATAGCTCTCCTGTTAAAGAGATAAATGTAAATATAATTTTCATATGACCGACAATTTAGATAATATCAGACAAATGTATTTAAACGATAAATGTTGGCGCAGAAAATGTCAAATGCATAAAAGGAAATAAGATAATGTTACAAGTTACCGAATACGTAAAAAAAGTGTGTTATGTATTTAAGATTAACACGTTTGCGTTCATATTCCAATAGTTTTTATCGTGGGTGTGTACTTAGAACAAACCACCGGACCCCTTGTAGAGCTAATGATGGATACAAATAAAACCAATTATTATTTTTGTTTAAACTTGGTCTGTAGCATCAGTTTTAGGTCTTCTCCCAAATTTATTCCTACGGGGACACTTGGCTTCTTAAGGCTTGCTGAGGCCGATAGGGCTAAAAATGGATAATCTTTAAACAATCTGTCATAAATATCTCCATGTGTATTCACAAAACTAGGTCTGTACTGGTAATACAAAGTTCTCTGTCACATGTGTTCACAATGGGACAATTGTACCATTTAAGGAACCGTTAGAGTCTCTTGAGTAAAAATTAGAAATTAGAGTCTGAAACGTTAATTTTAAGGCCCTCTCCCGAATGTTTTTAAATCGGGGCCGCTTTTCGAAGCCTCTATATCTTTAAACAGAAAAAAGAACGTATTTTGAACAACAATATGCTAAACGAGATGTAAAAAATGGACTGGATCAAGAGTTACATGCAACATAAATAAAGGATCCGTTCTAGATATCACGACTTCTGATTTCCGACTTCTCACTTCAGACTTTTCATACTATACGCGTACGGAAGTACTAGACCTTTGGAATATGCATTCGAGTTATAAGAAGAGATGTCCGTAAGACAGCCAATGCTTGACTAATCGAATTGTTGTCCCAGAATCAGGGATATTACGAGTAGTTTGTTTTATAAAAGGGGCAAAAAAACATGTCAGAGTTATTGAACTTGAACCAGTGAGTTAGGTTTTTAATCTAGAAAAAGAAAATGTAAGCTTCAAATCCATTTGCCTTTACGTAATAGCTATATGTACTTGCACACAAAACCTTAACCGGGAAGTCCAAAAGGGGGTCTAATTTGGCCAAAATGCAAGTCAGAGTTTTGGGACTTGGTGCTATAACATAGTTTCATAACCCAAAAGACACATGTGAAGTTTCACATTCAATATCTGCATTAGTTTTGGATATAGTGACTTGCATGTTAAACGTTAACCAGAATTCAAGAAGTCCAAAAGGGGGCATTATTTTGCTAAAATAAATGTCAAAGTTATGGGATTTGACCCAGTGAGGTTTGTAATTGGATTTTAAAGAAAAAAATAAGTTTCAAAACTATATACCTTTAAATGATAGACATATGTACTTGCATGCAAAACTTTAACAACACCGACGCCGACGCCATGGGGAGTAGAATAACTAGACTATTCTCTGAATAGTCGAGCTAAACAGAAACTTTCAAAGCAATATTCCTTTAAGAAATAGTTATAATACATTTTCTTACATGAAAAACTTTAATCAGTATTTTCCGATTTCCGATTTCCGACTTCTGACATCCGATATCCAAGTTCCGACTTCCGACTTCTGACTTCCGATTTCCGACCTCTGACCTCCGACTTCCGACTTCTGACTTCTGACTTCCGAGTTCCGAGTTCCAACTTCTGACTTGGGACTTCCGAGTTCCGAGTTCCGACTTCTGACTTCCGACTTCCGACATCCGACTTCTGACTTCCGACATCTGACTTCAGAGTTCCGAGTTCCGACTTATGACTTCTGACTTCCGTATGCTTATAGTATGAAAAGTCTGAAGTGCGAAACTCGTAAGTCACCACCGGGCTTTCGTAGCATACTGTCGGTGAGTTCATGTTTAAATTTTGCTCAGTTATGTCTCTTTCTAAATTTTATAACATTATATTTATTTCTACATCTTCTGTACTAAACCCCTCATACAGGCATACAGCGTCGATCCAACTCAAATTACTTTTTGTATTTATCACAAACTGTACTGTAAAATCTGGTATATAAACGCATATTCGAATATTAAAGCATATCAAAAGTAAGCGCATATAGCCTTCCCGTTATTCCGTATGGGATAATAAGCCCATTTTATGTCCTTTCCGTAATTTTGTCTCGAAAGTAGGCGCATATCCGAATATTGGTAAGCAAACAACAGATGCAGCAAAAAGACGTAATTAACGGTATCATATCGTGATAATTGTTTATCATGAATACATGTGACAAGTGTTCTTACCTGTTGAATAGCCGATAGATGTTCAAATATTTTAACGTCTATTGTCTTGTAAAACGTTAATCGTTTACGATAATCATTACAGTTTGTCATTCTTGTATAAATCTGTGTAAACAATATGAGTAAAATACCGCTTAGCAAAATCTTACTCTAGGGAGGGAAAAGAAATAGAAATTGTTGACTTTTATGAAAGATGTGGGAAACAATACCGCGCATGTAAGTAGTATAATTTAACAACTAAAACGACAACGACGACGTCCCTTTAGCCTCTCTCATCACATGCAGTTCAAGTGCATATGTGCAAGTAAATATGGTAGTTGAACGATATACTCTTAGTGTTGAACAGTGATTGAATGGCATGAGCGATTGAACATTATATTCAATATATTGTTATGCTTTCATTATGTATAAATACTGTATGCAATAAATGGAAGTAGTTCACTGCGCATGCCAATGCCAATGTTTTACTTTCGTTTTCTTAACCGAGGTAAGCAATGTCAATTTTCCAATTATATCAAAGATTGGCACATACGGCTTGTCTATAAGCGCATAGTTTTTGGCTTAAGTATAAGCGCTTACCAAAAAGATGTATTAGAGTGCCACTAAAATTAATTATAAGCGTATACGCTTTTTTACCAGATTTGACAGTATGTTAAATTTGCATAAGTCTGTAGAGTATTGAAAATGAATATGTCTGCACAAACTGAATTTCTCTTTAATAACACTTTTTACACATTGTTTTCATTTTTTCTTATCTATTACTCTATTGCAAGGCGCATTGCTTCAAAATGCATTTTCAAAGAAAATGTTGGTTTCAACATTTCTGTTTTACATAACTTTGTCTCAAAAGTTTGTTCGAGTCTGCCGTCAAGAGAAATTCACACATTGTTGTAACATTTGCTTTTTTGTGTTGTTAAAACGCGCATTGAAATGCATAATGTTCTCGATTTTGTACACCGACACTTGCAAACATCAATGTAAGAAGTAAATATAAAAAAGTAAAGTTAGAACTAAGAACTAAGAAGTATAAATGAAGAAATAACAAATGAAAATTAAATACAATGCCTTGAATTTATGTACACATATATTTCTATATAATATAATTATAATAAATTCTTAAAAGGTATTCAAATGTTTTCTTTAATATCTCGTTTTGATAGACTTTCTTGAATAAAACAAATATGAGAAACTACACATTTTTTATTACTTTTCTATTTCAATTTACACCATTTTGCTTTTTTATTTCATGAGTGACTTACATCTAATACGTACAAAACGGACACTTCAAACCACGGGTGTTCATCATGCATTTTACTGTAATATTAAGATATATTTTGAATTCTGGCAAAAGGAATAACTCTTCTGTCCGTGTGTATTTCTTCATTCCTTGGATGTTTAATTCAGAATAATTGTCTTTCTTCACGGTTTTTATGGGACTCTTGAACATGCTTAAACAGGAATAAAAATTTATCTGTAATTGTAATATTTCATGGCTATAAACCAAAAGCTACATTTTCTATACTTTCTTCGGCTGCATTGTAAACATATACATGTATGTAATTTGCCTTTCCTTCAAATTTGAATCTAGAGCAGTTTGCTCTTTACTCACCAAAACATGTTCACGACCAATTGATTTTCATCTAAAGAACAGCAGAACCTATTAGTAAGAGATGCTGTGCATGACAAGTAATGGAAGTATCCTTAAGAACTAAAAACTTAGAAGTAAAAACAAAGAAATAGGAAGCTAGAAGATAGAAGTAGGACCTAATAAGACAGTAAACAAAAGCATTTTCATAGAAATGGAAGGTTTTTAAAGGAGTTCATCACAATATTTTGTGCGCAGCTCAATCGCGCAGCAAGCGATATCCACTGTAAATTCAGAATTCGCCGCCGAAAGTGCATAATTGTCGGATATGAGGGCACTCGCGCAAAATATATCGTATGTACTGACAATATAGGTCGTGCATCCATATTTTACCTTTAAAAGTGATGGTGTTTTATTGGAGGAGTAGTTGTAGGAAGTGCTCGAATCGAATACATTGTGGACAGCCAAATTGAAAGTAAACTATTTCGTCCAGTAATGATGCAGCCGACCAATGCAAATAAAATTCCAGAAAATCTTAAAGTAGATATATCTCCTTCAAGTTCAAATGTGACTTCCAATAAAATGTTGTTATACTTTTTGTGCCCATCCGAATTTCACTTAGTAAGAACCAGAGTTATTGGCCCTGATAGTCAAATTGTACTAAAGGGTCTAAACATTTGTGTCGCATGTACCATCAAAATTATATGCGCCAAGTCATGAAACCACACAGAATTAATTCGAATGCGAAATTGGCACCAGTGCTTTTATTTGAGGTTTCACTCAATAAAAAACAGATTTATGTCCCTTGACGTGGTCAAATATAAACGTAAATGGGATGTGAAGCTTGTGTAGCACGTATCTCAAAAAGTAATTTGATCTAGGGCTTCAACCTTAAGGAGCATTATTCCGCATGTGAGTAAGAAAATTGGTTAAAGGGAAATGGGAATACAATTTTTCAAATTTGTTTTGTAAGAAAAAAAAAGTTCATATTTTTTAGGTGGGTGGGTAATGTAAAAATACTTTTGTGGGTGGAGTGAATATTTTTAATTTTTCTTGAAAACAAACACGGGTTGATATTTTTTTTTTTGGTTTTGATTTTTTTGTCTTAGTTCTAGCTTACATAATATAAAAATTTGGGAAAAAATCTGTCCGCTAATTTTTCATATCATTAAGAAATACTTCGTGTTTTTCTCAGTTTCAGATACTTTCGACATCTGTCAAGAGTAATTTTTCTGAGTTAATATTCTATATGTTGACATTTTTATGCATGTTATAGGGGGTGTTATTAATTCGGATGCATAAAAAAAAACATCAGAATGAAAATTCGAATAAATAATTGTTTGCAGTAGTTTTATTATAAATGTAGTACTGTTTCTTAATACCCAAAAAAACCGATTTGGTGTTCTTAATAAACTTTGAATATTGAAAAAAGAAGCACGGGTACCTATTAGTTTTTATTTTTATTTTAACTTTTCATACATAATCTTATAAATATGCAAAGTTACAAAAAAATTTTGTCCCCTAGAATAATTGTGAAAAACACCTTTAAAACTATACGCAATTAATTATGTAGCATATATATTATTTTTTTCATTTGGAATTCGCAGTAAATTTATTTTTTTTAACAATATAAAAGTTAATTTGTGCTATATTTAACCACTGAGTTCAAAGAAAATTTGCATTTTTATTTTAAAAAACAAAGTAGTAACAGTAGAATAGCTCAACATTTAAAAATAAAACGGTAAAACTTTATACAATTAAAATTTCGAAATTTGACCTTTTTTGTCAAACAGAAAAAGGAAACTTATTACATATCATTATTCATATGTTGGGGTTTTTAAAAAGGGGAATATTTATTATTTTTCGATCAAAAGCTTTAAAAAGAAAGTTTAGTGAATAAGGGTTAATATTTTATCCCAAAATGGAAATGAATAGTAAACAATACAAAAGAATCCCCTGTATTGAAACTTTGAACAAACCCTGCCCTAAAGCTTTATCCAAAAAAATGTGTTTTGCTTTTTTCGTTTTTTAATATTACCAGATACGTGAACTATGTATTTTTATCAAAAAACTTGAATTGAAAACATATGTTAATATTTATTTATACCTAAATTTTTTTGGGCGTTAATAAAAAGTTCTAAAACTTACTTTAAATCACTCCGACACCTCATTCCTGGGACTCCATCCCCCACAAGGTATGAGAAAGAACCATTTCCCTTTAATGCTGACGTCAGAAGCGTCTACGGGACTATTTTTACGTCTTTTTATGACGCGCCCGGGGGGATCGAACCCCACCCCTACAGCACCAAGCGGACGCTCTACCACCCCGCTACGGGCTTTTAAAATGAAAACATTTTATAAATAGAAATGATCTGCATTATATGCTTTACTGTTTTTGGAATCAAGTCCAAAATAACGGAATTTTGCTGATTTTTACCGAAAATACTTCAGGGAACATATTCTAGGGTTATTCTCGTCCCTTAAACCAAAATAAATTCAATGCACAAAATATGCTTAAATATCTTTACTTTAGAAAAAATCTTATTGTCTAAGCAAAAACTTTCAATTATAATTGCTTTACGTTCATAGTTCCGATTTAAGGGACACATCATAAAAAGCAATTTTAGAACCCCTTACCAGTAACTAAAACGTTCGAATTTTTAAAGTCCCCGTTTTTAATTTCTAAAAAGGGCAGTTAATATGTTTTTTTTCGTTAGTGAAACTGGGATTCTTTTATGATAAATAACAGATCAAACTTTAGAATTTTAACTTAAAATTTTTTTGTAGTGTGTTTTTTCATCACAATCATACACTGTTGTAGGTTTCTACATGGAAGGGTGGTTTTTCAAACGGGATATTCCTATTTGGGGTTTTTTAAAATCAACCGGTCATTTAGTGAAATTTTAAATTAATAGACCCATGAATTTTAAATGGGGTTCTGAGTATCAACATACCCTTTCAAAAAAAAAAAACTCATTGAGAAATAATCTAGGGGGGGTAATGAAGGTAGAAAAAAAAAAAGTAAAACAAACAAATTATAAAGGGATGGCTTCAAGAGATCCTCTTTCTTTTTTGGTCTTAGAACGCTAATACTAATGAATTCATTACGTCAAATTAATAAATTTTTTTTTGTCTTACTTAGGGATAACTGAAATACGAAAGTCAAACTAAATTTTATATCTACTGAACCCAATTTTTTTTGATAGATGAAAAGTTTTAATCTTTTAAAAAAACTCCTTTTTTGACTGAATCTTTATTACCTAAATTTAACACGAGAATAAAATCTGCCACATTTTTGTTGCATTGTCCAGTTGTATAATAAGTCATTGAGAAGTATCTGCTGTGATATTAAACTAAACAATTTGTCACATGTCCTTTTTCTTCTTTTTTGCGATTTCCAATACCAATTGTGTAAGGTTTAACGTTTTTTCTTTCTATTCTGAAACATTATTGTGTGTCAAAACTATTATAAAATAGTTTTAAAACCTTTCTTGTATGCACATCATAACAAGCAATATTTATAACCCTTACCAGTAACTAAAACGTTCGACTTTGTTAAAGTCCCAGTTTATAATTTTCTAAAGTGACAGTTAATATGTTTTTATACGTTGAGTGAAACTGGCATATCTTTTATGATAAATAACAGATCAAGATCTTTAGAATTTGAACTTAGAAATTGTGTTTTGTAGTGTGTTTATTTCATCATCAATACATACACTGTTGTAGGGTTTCTACATGGAAAGGCTGTGTTCTTCAAACGTGGATATTCCTATTTGGTTTTAACATCTTAGCCGTTGTCATTTTAGTGAAATTTTAAATGTATAGTAGACCCATGAATTTTAAATGGGGTTTCTGAGTATCAACATACCCTTTCAAAAAAAAAAAACTCATTGATGAAATAATGCTAGGACTAATGAATCGGTAGAAATAGAAAAAGTAAAACATAACAAATTAGTAACGGCATGGCATTCAAGAGATCCTCTTTCTTTCTGTCTTAGATACTGCTAATACTAATGATGTTCATTACGTCAAATTAATAAATTTGTTTTTGTCTTACTTATGGCATATTCTGAAATAGCGAATGTCAAAACTATTTTATATCTACTGACTCTAATTATTTTTGATAGATGAAAAGTTGTAATCTTTAAAATACTCCTTTTTTGACTGAATCTTTATTACCTAAATTTAACACGAGAATAAAATCTGCCACATTTTTGTTGCATTGTCCAGTTTTATAATAAGTCATTGAGAAGTATCTGCTGTGATATTAAACTAAACAATTTGTCACATGTCCTTTTTCTTCTTTTTTTGCGATTTCCAATACCAATTGTGTAAGGTTTAACGTTTTTTCTTTCTATTCTGAAACATTATTGTGTGTCAAAACTATTATAAAATAGTTTTAAAACCTTTCTTGTACATTTAATTACGTTTCTTCTATTGAAAAAAGTATGTGGGGTTATTATGTCAACGCGTAAAAATGAATTTTTGAATGAGATTTGTTAGTGATATTTATGCTTATCAAATACTGATATCATCATGTATTCAGCAGATGACTTTAAACAAATGCCTACATTTTCAGTTGCGAAATCTATAATTGTTTTCAATCGATCAACATTTTTTTTTTCTATTTAAGACCGAATCTTTTATATGATGATAATTTAAATGTTGATCATTTCGTTTCAACTATAGTGTTATCCTTTTAGGTGAAAGCTCCTTTTGTAGAGATATAGTTACAAAAAATACAAGGACCACGGACATTTTCCTATTCAGATTGCCTGTCCAGTTATGTAAAAACTGACCAAGGGCTAGACGTCTGAAATAGCATAATACAGATAGTTAAAGACCATTTCTTGATATATTCGACTAAATTTTACAAGTTTGTTAACAAAAAAGATGACTCTGTGGACATTTCTTATTCTCATTTCTATTGAAATATGAACATTAATCATTTTTACGTTTCAAACATCTTTCCCCCCAGTGACGCAACAAAATATTCCACATGCCTTTGTAAATAGTTATTATATATGTATGCTGCAAAAATGGTACTTGGTCACAGGGGGAAAAGTGATAAAAATGGAGAAAAGAAACTACATACAGGGTATCAGCAAATTAATTTAGCATAAAATAATTTGACACTTATTGCTTGTGTCTCGTAAACCTTGCATATCCACTTATTTATTTGTTTTTTGTAAATATTTCAAACATAAAATACACTATAATAGATAAATAATGGACATAGAAAGTCATGCTTGAAAGCAGACTGATCCTGATGAGTATATCTTATAAATTTTACAATCTGGTCTTCTGCCTTTTGACAATCTAAGTCCGTCGATTGAGTGCCATCAGGATTGAGACAACTGTGTCTGTCGCAATTCATGGACCAAGCAAGGTGCTTAGACATATGCAACTAGATGTATGTGTCTTTAACCTAAACATAACAATGAGATATAGACGAACTTCTATGGGAATAGTGCCACTGTTGTTCAAACGCCTTTTTACCCTTTGTAAGGCACAATACTGGCACACCTAGAATGCATTTTAAGAACAACCTTTGCTTTAATTCGAACCAAAGAAACACTGGATCCAACATCCTCAACTCTAACAGGACTACACAAACACCAACTCATGAACTGACCCTGGTGCCTTATCGTTTGGGTACTAAAATAAATACACGATACTGCCATATGACTGCTTTATATGCTCTGCCTATATTGCTTATATATATGTACATTATGTGTTCTGCCCATATTACTTATATATATGTACATTATGTTTCTGCCTGTATTGCTTATATATATGTACATTATGTATTCTGCCTACTATGATTTCCAAAACTGCCAGTAACGTCAAACGATGTATCTTCCTATGAAAACTGCCGGGATAGAATATACTATATACACTGCCCACGTGATCTGCCTGATAAGAAAACATTATGTTTGCGACTCTGATGGTGTATATAGGTATATATCAGTAAATCGATAAAATATACATTTGACTGAAACAGTGAAGTTATGTTTTGACACCTAGAAACAGGTCTTCCCATAACTATAGTCCTAGGACGACTGCCCGAATTTACGGTAAAACCAGTATATATATATATATATATATATATATATATATATATATATATATATATATAACTCTAATAAGTCGGCAAAGTTAACATTTCATGAGCACGGATCAAGTAATTAAGTGCGCATGTGAGAGTTAAATAAGTAGGTTCGCTTTTCAATATACCACCGTTTCTTGCAGTTTGTTTTCAGTCCTGTTGGCTAATGTATATGGTTTGTATATATAGAATCATATTGCTAATAAAACAATCGAATGAATGAATAAATATAAAGCAAGTTGGCTTTAAAAACAGAAAAAAATAAACAGTTATAACTTTAATATTGTCATTTTAAGAAGGATGACTGTTTTCAGATCATAATCTATTGTTAGCCCAATTGGTAATGTCTGATTGTATCAGCCCGTATTGGCTTAGAAAACAGGCTGCCATTATTATCCATTGTATTGGATGGTAACTGGATTTTGAATTTATGATAACTGCTTAATGATGAACTGTTTTAGCCCATTTGGCTGTGTTCGATCGTTTCTAATAATAAAAAAGAAAGTTAAGATAGTTGCTATTATATCCATTGTGTTGTTTTGAATTAATGATTGATGTATATTGACTGTGTTTCGCCCATTTGGTTATGTTCGATCATTTCAAAAAAAAAATGTTGCCGATTATATCCATTGTGTTGGATCGTAACTGGATTTTGAATTTATGATTAATGTATATTGATGAACTGTGTTTGTGTTTAGCTGGTGGCGGTTGTCTAGATTTTTCCACGTTGTTCCAAATTCTCGGCATGTGGCGGTTAGGTCAGCCTCCACCAGTATATCTTAACGTTGTGTAACAAGAAGTGTGTTTGTTTCAAGTATACTGTATGAGGTCTCTGTTCCCAAGGCCTCGACATCTGCATTTTAACCATATACTTTATATCATATGTATTTGTATATTGACATTTATGTGAAGCTGTGACCAATTTCTGCCAAACATTAATCAAAACGAAATTAGATATTAATTGCTTGCTATAGTAAAATTGTTTATAGTAAAAGTAATGTGTTCGTACAACTTGAGTTGTTCTTTTTTGGTATTATTATTTTCTGTGCCAAGCTTTCTTCAGTAATGTGTTTTTAATGATTACCATTCAAAACCGGTTACTGAAGGAGCTCCAATCCTGTTGTAAGGATACGTTATAGCTAATATATTGTTGGTATATAAATATACTTGTTGCGATTTTATCTCCTTTTGTGTCCTTTCAGTTCTGCACATGGAAGATGAAGGTCGTTTGCAAATAAATGGCAGGGTTGTTTTAGCTTCTAATCGAAGGAATTTTCGATTGTTTATACTTGCTGATGTTGAATATCCCACTAATCTTATGCGCAAATTAATAAATTTGTGGAGTTTTACGGTTTATAATAACGAAGTGATTCAGAGTTTTCACTGTCAGTTTACAGCTTTCTCGCTGCACAGACGCAATCTCTTTTCTCGGTTCTCTTTTAACGATGCGCATGCGTAACTGGATACGAATTTTCATTTACATGGTTCTCCTTTTTAAAATGATGATCGTTTCGTGAACGGTTACCGAACGAATACCGGCTTTTTTCCCGAAATCACGGGAACATATTGCGAGCTCCACTGTACCAAAAGCATTAGACAAGACAATATTGAAGCGCTGAATATTGACGTAACATTCATACGTTGTGTTTTTGTTTCTTGGTGTTTTTTTTTTGTTTTTGTTTTTTTTTTTTTTTAAGAGAAACAAAATATTTACATAATTAGACTGTCGTGTTATTTTTAATTTCAACTTCGATTTTAAAACAAATATAGAAAGCATATTTTCTTTGCAATACCTGTTTTACACTGCACTGTTACAGTATTACATATTTCAGCTTAAAATAGATTGTACTGTATTTGAGCGTAAGTTTTTTTTTCTGAATACCGGATACTCGGAATTCTTAAAAACCCTCTGTGTTTCCACGGCCAAAGAAGGATTATTAAACTTACCTTATCCTCTGAATAACAGACACTAACTGTCAAACTTATGTCATGTATATTTACTTTAATTTCAAAAACATTTTAAACACGTGACCATTTTTGTTGAACAATTATCTATCACGGATGTTACCAACCATAAGCAGGCGTGAAAAAAAAAACGCATATCTGAATAACAGACAAAAACTGTCAAACTTCTGTCATGTATTTTTACTTTAATTTCAAAGACATTTAAAACACGTGACCATTTTAGTTGAACAATCATCTATCACAAATGTTACCTACTATAAGCAGGCTTGAAAAACGCATATCTGAATAACAGACAATAACTGTCAAACGTATGTCATGTATTATTACTTTAATTTCAAAAACATTATTTCAAAACGGGGGCCATTTTTGTTGACCAATAATATATCACAGATGTTACCCACTATAAGCAGGCGTGAAAAACGCATATCTGTTTAACTATGAACTAGTTTATTTAATATGTTTCGGAAATTTCGAAGGTTAGTTAACAACTGATAAAATAAGTTGAGTTTTACAAGTATGTTTAACATAATGAAATTGTCACAAAATCCATCAAAATGATAGTTTCGGTAACATATAAATCGTTTCTGAATTGCAAAATCTGTAACCTGTTTCTTCTTTTTGAGTTTAAAAAAGGAACACAGTTTTCTTAATGGATAGCTCGTTTTTAAGGTCTTTGTTCAGTGTTGAAAAAATGTAAAAGAAATTTCCATGCCAGCGAAAATTAAAAGAAAAGAAAACAGTATTTATAGGTACGAATGTAGTAATTCGCTTGGCATGTCTCCGTGGTCCTCTAGAATGTAGTTCATGTCAATATATTGTGCCTCTTTCCCGCCTGTAATATACCATTTTATTGCTATATATAAGCTTTATTTATGTTTGATTGTAAAAAGGAATGTTTGCGGATGATTTTAATCTATGTGATTTGCTTCAAATCAAACGTGGCCCCGAAGCAGTTTGGTAATTGAATGTAGGTATTTTCTGATGTCTTCTTATGCAGACAACTGCACACAAGAGGCCAGCAAAAGTAAAAAAAAAAGGAATTTCAGATAAACTGTGATCATTTTATAATAATCTTACATGGACGTCTCTTTTGTTTTTCCCCTTTTTGTAAGACATGAACCTTTGTCCTCTGGCCCCTTAACGACTTCCTTAACGCTGCGTCCAAATAAAGGTCGTCCTCACGAATCAGACATTTTAAAAAGAGGTAAAAAGAGAGCTGACATGTAAAGTAAAGAATTAATTAATCCTTTAGTTTTGAA
The DNA here is from genome assembly GCF_021730395.1 of Mercenaria mercenaria. Classification (NCBI taxonomy): domain Eukaryota; kingdom Metazoa; phylum Mollusca; class Bivalvia; order Venerida; family Veneridae; genus Mercenaria; species Mercenaria mercenaria. The sequence goes on along the minus strand of NC_069368.1, from coordinate 63,978,755 downwards.
AGTGAGATGTAAGGAAGAGAGCATATTTTTTTTTCATATTTTCCTTGTTGTAGAAGATAAATATACATCTGGTATGTAAAGTTGTGATTACAAAATGTGTTATTTCTACCCTTGCACACATTCAGTTTATGTTTTTGTCATGGTGAATTTCACATATCGCTTCTTTAATTTCAGATAATTTTCGAGACCAAAGATGGTCACAGACAGCACTGAAGTATCAATTAAAACGGCAGTATCATCAATTTTAAGAGAAACAAGGGGCCACCCTGCATTGAAATGTTAACGTTTTGTGGGTTTGATACCTTAAGGTGTTTCACACTGTACTGCAACGTATATTTCTGGTCACCTTAGCATTCGTTCACAATATGTATTCTGATTGTATTTGATGTGCCTTACTCCTTTAAAAGCCCGCCCGCTTAGCTCAGTAGGTAAGAGCGTTGGTCTACGGATCGCGGAGTCGCGAGTTCGATCCTCGGGCGGGGCGTATGTTCTCCGTGACTATTTGATAAACGACATTGTGTCTGAAATCATTAGTCCTCCACCTCTGATAATTCATGTGGGGAAGTTGGCAGTTACTTGCGGAGAACAGGTTTGTACTGGTACAGAACCAAGGAACACTGGTTAGGTTAACTGCCCGCCGTTACATGACTGAAATACTGTTGAAAAACGGCGTTAAACCCAAAACAAACAAACAAATTACTCCTTTAAATAATTTGTTGACATGATTGTTCTCCCAAAATATTTTAAAAATCAATTCAAAATAAAATATTTTTCTAAGATTAAAAGGATGCTAGAAATAAAAAAAAATAATCATCAATCTAAGTGTGCTCTTCGTGTTTGTAAGGATATGTTTGCGTTTAACTACAAGTTGTAAGCGTAGTATCGATAAGAATTCATTTAAAATAGTCAAAAGTGTAAAATTCCCTTTATTTTCCAAAGTGCTTTTCAGGATATTTTTTCGTAATACAGTAAAAACTCTGATAACAGGACACTCTTAAAACTGAAATCCGCAGATGATCATACAGTATTCAAATTCTCAAGGTTTCCTGTAACAAATGCAAGCAATAAAGCACTCTGAATATCAAGAACACTGAATTCTGAAAACCTAGCCACTTTTACATGGCCACAATGAAAAAATAAATATGTATTATCGAAAAATAAATGTTTAATGTATGTGTATTGCCAGGTTAATTCTTAAGACATTTTCTCAGACAGGTATAAATTTTGGTTTACAATTTCACAAATGTCACCCATTCAGTTGTGTTAAACGCTAATCTGTGTGTTTAAATATTAGACCTAAACTTCGATGTATTAGGAAATTTCAAATTTTCATGACAACATTTTAATAATTTTCTCTCTTTACAGTTCCATTTAATGTAATAAAATTTGTCGCAAAATGTATCAAAATGATTCTTAAAATTTCATTTAAGTCGTTTCTGAATTACGTCATGCATAGACATTTTCCTAAAAAAACATACTTCTGAAAGGAGGACAGTTATTTCAATAGATGGTTCATTATACATGTAATGATCCAGTTTTGACAAAATGTCCCCCCAAAACATCCCCATGCCTGTGAGGGTTAAAAAAAATAACGGTAATGCATTTATAGGTACGAATGTAGTGATTCGCTGGTTATGCCTCCTTTGACCACTCGAACGTAGTCTACATCAATAAATAGTGTCATTATCCGGCCTGGGAGATGTCATTTATATGCCGAATATAAGTTTTAATGATGCTTGAGTTTACAGAAAAGTGTCAGCGGATGATTGTAAGCTAAGTTATGCTTCAAAATTTGCACCAAAGCTGTTTGGTAAAATAAACGTGAAAGCAGGTAATTTCCTGATGTCTTCCTACAAAATATTAGCATTTTCATCACGTTTCTCGGTCATATGACCATTGGTTCATTGCATCATGGTCAACAACATATATGAATTCGTATATTTGATTTCACAAGGACAGACCTACAATATAAGGGCAGTCTGGAAATACGTTATGAAAGCTTCGAAATGCTGATTAAGACATGTTTATGATATGTCCCTTTTACACAGAAAATAGTAGTGGAGACATTTGTTAATGTAGCTTCTTACCTATATCCAGGATTGTTATGTTTTGTTGGACAGTTTTGATAGAATAGAGAACAGAGAAAACAAATCATTTTACATGTTGTCATCAACTTTAAAGAGTGCTTAAAGTGTTTGTCAATGTAATTGCTATATACCCTTTTAGAGATTACACTAGCAGATGTTTCTATATGATAAAAAATGCTCTTCTGTATGAAGTATTAGAAATGTGTTATCTCGAATCTATCCATCTGAATTATCCCTTTCAATCTATAGTGGTCAATAAAGTTCTTTGACTACAATCTTTAGTAACGTTATTACTTCTGAGGTTTTGCAGAATAAACAAAGCTTGTCATTCTTCTTTGTTTAATTAACCAAACAGATCGAACCGTTTAATGCATTGACACTTAACGTGTTCTTACATACAAACAATTACATTTTCCGGTCACGATATATTGATCATACATCGCCGTTGCAAATCTAAAATTGGAGATATGTATCTTTAGTAGATATACAATCAAGACGTATTTTGAAAAACAAGTAATTATCTGGAAGTCAATCTTTATGAAAGTTAATGACATTCATATGATTACAGTACAATAGGGCTTTGTTATATTGTGATGGCGAGCTGATATTTTGGTGTAAGTTGTCATCTTTTGTCTACTTTTGAAACTGAAAACCAATATACTACAAACGGAAAAGCAAAGACTATTAGAATATGTTAATGTTTTTTACTAACTACATGAAATGTTTATAATACAACATGGCAGGAAGTTACTTTAAAGAAAGAAAAGCACCGCATGATGATATAAACGCTCGTCTGTACGTAAAATTAAGCAGTATGCAAGCAAAGGCAACTGTATTCTTTTTAGATTTCTCTCTTATCTAGTGATGATAAAAAATGTATTAGGTTTTAAAGCTATACCTGTTGCAGTATTCAAAAGTTTTACATTAACAAGAGTTTAACCAATAGGTAAATATAACGGTAAGCTTTATTTTAATGTCGCATATAATCAACTGATAAAACGAGCTACTTAGCTCTTGTGCGACTAAATAGATGCGCTGACGTTGTCGAGGATCAATATTCAGACATCCTGCACTCGAAGTGGAAACCCTACCACTAAGGTATTGAGGCCGTCGACAGGAGATAGCAATTGTTAAAGTTTAGATGGGCCATTATTCTGACAAATGCAATAGATGATGAAGTAACCACTTACCTTATAACCTCTATGTAAGCTATAGCTTTGAAATAATTTTTATCATGACTAGGGAAAAAGGAACTCTCGTGCATTTGAAATAAATCTATTTATTGTTGTTCTGAGAAAATTGGAATATCTTGGTTAAAACATTTGGATAGGTCCATTCGTCTTGAATATTATATGAAACTAGCTCTGAATCTTTGAACAGTGCTTTAGTATCATTGGAAAAGGGACTGGTTGCGAGCCATCAATTCATCATCTCTTGCATTTGTCAGAACAATTGCCAATCTAAACTTTGAAAATTGTTATCTCCTGGTGACTGCCTCAATAGATCAGTGGTAGGGTTTTCACTTTGAGTGAAGGTTGTCTTGGGTTTTAACATTGACCATGTCAGCGCAAAGGCGTCAAATTGTACTGGTAGCTCCTTTTTTGGCACTCAGCATTCAAACGATTGTATCAGGAGGTCAAACGAACACTTGTAGGTATGTTTTACTGGATATCTAGTTAGTCGCACAAGAGCTAAGTAGCTCGTGTTATGTGTTGGTTATATACCACGTTAAATGAAGCTTACCGTTACCTTTACCTTTCGGTTAAACTATTGTTAATGCTCCCATTTTTAATATTGCAACAGGTATAGCCTTTAAACCTGATACATTTCTCTATCATCACTAGTTTAGAGAGAAAGCTATAAGCAGTTGCCTTTGCTTGCATATTGCTTAAGTTTACTTACAGACGAGCGGTTATATCCCCAGGAGGTATTTTTTGGTTGTTTTTATTTTTAAGTAAATTTCTGCCATATTGTGTTATTAAAAGTTCATGTTGATAGTGACAAACATTAACATATTCTAATAACCTTTACATTTCCGTACGTATTGGCTTTAAATTTTAAAAGCGGATTCATTAATGGTCATAAGATGACTACTAAAAAACAAAATATCAGCTCACAATCGAACTATGATCAAGCCCTATTGCACTGTTATTATATAAGTGATTTATTTTTGTAAAGATTGACTTCCAGATATTTGTTTATTTTTCAAAATACGTCTTGTCTGTGTACCTACTAAAGATACTTATCTCCAGATGTGAATCGCATTATAACTACAAATAGTTGCGTACGGCATTGGTACCATTTTCAGATTTGCAACGGTGATGTATGATCAATATATCTTGACCGGAAAATGTAAAATGTAAGAACACGTTAAGTGTCACTGCATAAAACGGTTCGATCTGTTTGGTTAGTTAAACAAAGAAGAATGTCAAGCGTTGCTTATTCTGCGAAACCTCAGAAATAATAACGTTACTAAAGACTGTAGTCAAATAACTGTATAGACCGCTATAGATTGAAGCGGATAATTCAGAAGGATAGCATTGAAATAAAAGAAGCATTTTTGATTATGTAGAAACATCTATTAGAGTAATTTCAGAGTATAACATTCAGATGGATAAAACTTTAAGCACTCTTTAAAGTTCATGAGAACATATAAACTGGTTTGTTTTAACTCTCGCCTATTCTATCAAAACTGTCCAGCAAAGCATAAAAATCCTGGATATAGGTAAGAAGGTGCAACATTAAATGTCTCCGCCACTATTTTCTATGTTAATGTGACATATTATAAACATGTCTTAATCAGCATTTCGAAGCTTTCATAACGTATTGCCAGACTGTCCGGATATTGTAGGTCTGTCTTTGGGAAATCAAATATTCGAACTCATATATGTTGTTGACCATAATGCAATGAAACAGTGGTCATATGACCGAGAAACGTGATGAAAATGCTAATATTTCGTAGGAAGACATCAGGACATGCCTGCTTTCACGTTCATTTTACCAAACAAATTTGGTGCAAATTCTGAAGCATAACTTAGCTTACAATCATCCCCTGACAGTTCTCTTTAAACTGAAGCATCATTAAAACTTATATTCAGCATATAAATGGCATCTTCCAGGCCGGATAATGACACTATATATTGATGTGGACTACGTTCGAGTGGTCAAAGGAGGCATACCCATCGAATTACTACATTCGTACCTATAAATGCATTACAGTTAATTTTTTTAACTCTCAAAGGCATGGGGATTTTTTGAGGGAGATTTTGTCAAAACTGGATCATGACATTTAGAATGAACCATCCATTGAAAAAACTGTCTTTCTTTCAGACGCATGTTTTTTTTTAGGAAAAAGTATATGCATGACGTAATTCAGAAACGACTTAAATGAAATTTTAAGTAACATTTTGATGCAGTGTGCGACAAATTTTATTACATTAAACGTAAGTGTAAAGAGAGAAAATTATTAACATGTTGTCATGAACATTTGAAAATTCCGAATACATCGAAGATAAGGGTCTAATATTTAGACACACAGATTAGCGTTTAACACAACTGATTGGGTAACATTTGTGAAATTTTAAACCAAAATTTATACCTGTTTGAGATAATGTCTTAAGAATTAACCTGGCAATACATATACATTTTACACTTATTTTTCGATAATACATATTTATTTTTTCATTGTGGCCATGTAAATGTGGCTAGGTTTTCAGAATTCATTGTTCTTGATATTTAGCGTGCTTTTTGGTGTGCATTTGTAACAGGAAACCTTGAGAATTTGAATACTGTATGATCTTCTGCGTATTTCAGTTTTAAGAGGTTCCTTTAATAACAGTTTTTACCGTATTACGAAAACAATATCCTGAAAAGCACTTTGGAAAATAAAGAAAATTTGACACTTTTGACTATTTTAAATGAATGAATTCTTATCGATATTACGCTTACAACTTGCATTTGAACGCATAAATATCCTTACAAATACGAAGAGCACATTTATATTTATGACATTTATTTTATTTCTATCATCCTTGTAATATTAGAAAAATATTTAATTTTGGATTGATTTTTAAAATATTTGGGGAGAACAATGATGTCAACAAGTTATGTAAATGGATTAAAACATATCAAATAAGCAAAATTCATATTGTGAACGAATGCCATCGTGACCAGAAATATACGTTGCAGTACAGTCTGAAACACCTTATAGTATCTCATCCACAAATAGGTATCATTTAAATGCAAGGTGGGCCCTTGATTCTCTTAAAATTGAGAATACTGCCGTTTTAATAAATACTTCAGTGTTGTCTGTGACCATCGTTGGTCTCTAATAATACCTGAAATTGAAGAAGCGATATGTGAAATTCACCATGACAAAAACATACACTGAAAGTGTGCAAGAGTAGAAATAACACATTTTGTAATCACAACTTTACATACCAGATGTATATTTATCTTCTACAACAAGTAATATAGGTAAAAATGCTCTCTTCCTTACAGTTACCTTTCAAAACTGAAGGATTAATTAATTCTTTACTTTACAAGTCAGTTCTCTTTTGTATCTCTTTTTAAAATGTCTCATTCGTGAGGATGACCTTGATTTGGACACAGCGTTAAGGAAGACGTTAAGTGGCCAGAGGTTTAAGGTTCATGTCTTATAAAAAAGGAACAAAAAAAGGGACGTCCATGTAAGATTATTATATATAAATATTATCACAGTTTATCTGAAATTCCCTTTTTTTGTTGGTTTCTTGTGTGCAGTTGTTATGATTAATTCTTGTTAAGTGTGACATGTTTTGTTTAAATGTGTCAACAAACAAACTTTAGAATTTCGAAAGAAAATAAATATGTTGGGAAAGCTATAGCTATAAAGAGAAATTTTGGAAAAGATATCTAGAAAAAATTGAGAAAATAAATGAAAACAATTTCAGGACAGTCAGATGCATGACTGTGCTAAAAGATTTATAAGAGATAACATTGATGGCTTACTTTTCCATTGCATTGACAGGGTTATGATTGACAAATGGTGTTCACTAAACAGTTTCATTTTATAAACAAATTGTTTCACATCTGTAAACAGGAATTAAGGTAAGTCTCTACAAATTATACTTAGCTTAAATGGTTAGGTGGTTGAGTTCTATAGACATGTGCTGTACCTGTCATCTGAATTATTACGTAAATATGAATTATGTCTTAATGGCATTTTACCATTTCAGTCTGTCATTTGAATTTTAACTATTAAGACTTTTTCGTACGGTAATTAGATATTTGTGATTAAAGACGAAGTGGGGTGTGAACACCTAAGGCCATCAAACGGGGTATAAGTGTTGTAAACCATTTTTGTGATAATTATTTCTCACTAAAACAGCATATTTGTGAAATTTTGTTAGACACAACTTGCACGTGAAAAGCGGGGAAGTGGAAATTTAAGACAATACAACGTAAACGATGTCGAAGGCTCCTGTATTTTATTCACTCATTTTACTGTCAAAAAATCTATATGATAGAAAGATTTTGGCATGATATTAGCATGAGGTAAACATCACCGTGTAGGTTCCAACGGGCCTATTAAATTATTTCTTCAATTAAATGGAAGCCCCTAAACTAAAAGATCGTCCTAAAATCGGCAACATCACAAGTAGTTTAGGCTAGGCAAACTTTTTTTTTTCGACGCCATTTGCGTAAATGGTGTGACTTTAACCTTTTTAATGAAGATCAGTTCTTTAAACATGTTATGGAGGATGCCGCTTATTTTCGAAGTTACCGCTAATTACGCTTGAAAATGATATGAAGTAGTCATGACTTTACAAATCTATACGTAGTCGACGTTGAGGTAATTTAAGACGATAACGAAATATTGTCAACGTGGCAACCTTGATTGCAACATGCCCGTTATATTTTCAGAAACCATCGAATCGGAATAACTGAGTGTTTGTTGGTATTGCTTTGAAGTCATCCTAAAGTTGGAAAAAACACACTATTCGATTACAATTTAAAGAAATAAATGTATGATTCAAGAAATGTCAGCATATTTTAGGAACAAGCTTTTTTTCTTGCCTTTGTCATTATGCAAATGATAAGTTATAGGGTTATTATAACAGTACATTGATCTGCCATTTTGTCTTCGATTTATAATACAACGTGCAATTCACTTCAAAATTTTACAGATAAAGCTCTTACAGCTCCTACTGGTTTTATGAAAAAGGTTACATAAATGCAAATCTTTCACAAACACCTACGCCGAAGCCGACGATCAAGTAACAACAGTGTTCGCTGTATGATATAAAACAAGAAGAGTTGATTAAGAACATGATGGAAAAATGTTGACCTGAACTAAACAAATAATTTTAAAACATAACGCAGTAAAATTAAGAAAAACACTTAAAACAAACGCAACGTGAACAAGCTGATACGGTTCGTCCTTATATAGCGGGTTGAGTTGACATATAGACGATTCTACTACGAAAAGGGTAATTTTGGTATAAATGTTACGACTTATTGCTATAAAAATCAATGAAGTGCTTTTACATTATATTGAATCCAGTTTAATTTCACTGATTTTGTTAACAAAAATGCTTGTGGTCAGAAGATTTTTAATACATGTTGAAACTTGAAAGTCGATGCTAAAATTTAAAAAAAAAAATACAAAAAAAAAACAACAACAATGGAATATGTATTTCAGCGTCGATTCTCCTATCAAAATAAACCTAATGAATACATTCTTATTATTTTACCAAGATAACATTTTCAGGCCCTTTTTATCATTTTGGTATTAATATGCACCAGCACCAGTGGAATTAGGAAAATGCTCTCAGATATCGTCTAAAGTAGAACTTTTCCAAATTACCAATTTTTATTTGCTCATGGATTCTAGACTTTAGCATGCTCGCGGACGGACAAAAATTAAGAAAATATGCGGAACCTCTGGTAAGATATAATTTATAACATATGTTTTTTAATCAAGCCATGCCTTACAATATGTTGTGTAATCAAAGTATTTTTGTAGTGGCAATACAATTCCTAATATAATGATAATGTAATGTTGGCTGACATATTGCTCAGCGGTCTTTTTGCCATACGTAAAATGCGCATGTGCACGAAAATCAAATCATCAGCTAAAACTGGTAACCAACCGCAATGTAAATTCTTCTATACGTAACTAGAATAATTCACTCAGGCTACGCCATGGTGAAGCTATTCCGCGGACGTATATGCCCTTTCCGTTCATTAATAACTTAAAACAAGTATTTTCTTTACATTATTTCTTAATCAAAAGAGTAATATAAATTTGTTATGAGCATTTAGTTGTTACATTTTTGCTATGTTATATTCTTCTATTAATAGTGTTAGCAACGCTATTGGAATAAGATGCAAGATAAAATAAAATTAACTTAATTGCATACGAAACACGAAAGATGTGTAATTAAACGATCATGTTTTATCATTTCAGATATCTGATATTATTTTTTATCTTTTATTTAAGTAGAACGTTTTAATTTGTATCTGAAGGCATGTCATATATGAAAGGTAAATATCTGCAAATAAAAGCTACAAATTTATATGAAAGGTAGTGTATTTTTTTTTAATTACATATATCAAAGGTGGGCTGGGATAATAATCTATAACAGATGTTAGAATTAAAAGGCTTTTTAAGCTTTACGTTTTCTCTGTCAATAACATAAAAGCTAGCACATTTAATGTCATGAACAACATAATGCATACAGCCGAAAGTTGCGAAAAGTTAATGCATTACCATTTATAAACATTGAAACATATCTTACACTTTATTATGAACCATAATTTGACAACAGTTCACATAAAATTACTCCACATCTCATATTCTGGCTGAAAGTCATAGAAATACAAGTCTCCGTTTTCGTTATTATTTATCAAGATCATTAAAACTACCGAAATTAAATCATTTTCAAAAGAAAAGAAAACGGAACATTAACTTTATTAAAATAAAAATTGAACCGACATTTAATTTAGCACCAAACATTGGGAAGAAATTTTGATGCAAAAGAAAAGGTTAGTCAGTACACTTTTAACTCTCATTGCGGCATCTTTGATCAATAGAGGCATGGCAAAACCACAGTTATACAGAGGGATGTTTCTATACGTGCTAAATGCAACATTGGGGAATACATCTGTGGTAAGGAATTCCCCTACCATATCTGTAATTTCGCGAGCTTAAACCTGCAAGCAGTTTAAGGTATTGGACCCCTAACAGAAATATTTAAAAATGGCATTTGCTTGGTATATTCTTAAAGTTAAAAATGTTTCGCACTGTGTTGCAAATTTTAAACAACTTTTACCGTGCCGTTTTTTGTAAATGTTGTATAATTTATGTTATTTCCTCAAGCTCAGGTAGAGACAAATTTCAATGAGATGACCACTATCGAGAACGTTTGCAGATAATTCATTACAGCATTAATTTTGATAAAAGTAACATCAGACTATTGTTAAACAATTATAAAACACAAAATAAAACTGTAAATATCATTTTTTTCTAGGGTGCCTCAAGTAAACGGATTTAATGAGACAGAATTCCAACACCAACATTGAACAAATAAGGTCGAATCATGTAGGTCTGTTTTGAATTTTGTTCACTTTATTCAAAAATAACCTTTGGGCAGAAGGAAAACCTACCTGCATTTCTTCCACACTATGTAATCTAAAGAATGAAAGTAAAATAAAGAACTTTTACCGCATGCAACTTAGTATTTTTAAAGATGACTAACTCAGAGGTCAATTAACTTTGAACAGCAAGAAATCGCTTATAAAACGAAAAATTATCACTTTTGTTCAATACATCCATAATAAGTCTTGAAAGAAGTAAACACTTACGAGAAAAAAAGGAAAATATGGAGGAAAAAAAATTGGTCCCAGTGGGGCTTGAATCTTCCCCCCCCCCCCCCCCCCCTGAAAATTGCAGGCAAAATAGGTATACAGAAGGAATTGAATACTCTTCAAAAAGGAGGTACTCTTTTACGGGTCCAATACCTTAATCATGTTAATCAGAACCACTACCTTACATTTTCAACTTTTTGGAGTGTTCATACTTAGCCATTATTTTAGTTTCATTATCACTATAAAGGCAATAAATATTTTCTATCAATTTAGCAAGATGGCTTTTTTTTTAATTTGGTTTTCTGACAATGATGAAGGCTTTGTAATGCTGAGCAAAGTCTGCAGTTTAAGTAAGTTGTATGAGCTATTATTTTAGTTTCATTATCACTATAAATGCAATAAATATTTTCTATCAATTTAGCAAGATGGCTTTTTTTAATTTGGTTTTCTGACAATGATAAAGGCTTTGTAATGCTGAGCAAAGACTGCAGTTTAAGTAAGTTGTATGAGCTTAATTTTAATATGACATATAAACCCCGAAAGAGGGCGACGAATAATTTAAATAGATAGAGTATACAACAAAAGCACTTCTTCAATCATCTTCATTTTCTGTTTCTGTTGGTACATATATTTACTATTACTTAAAGGGAATTCCTATAGTGTTTTATGCGCATCTTTCTGCGCAGCCGACACTTTCTATGGAAAACTGAATTGAAGTCAACATTTGTTGAAACATGTTACAGACAATCTTAAATATGAGGAATTTTGAATGAAATAACATTTTTGATAAGTTATATCAGTAATCAAATGTTGATACCGGTTTATGTTGTATTGACAAGTATCATGCCTGACAGGTATCCTGCTATTTTTGTGGTTGTGTTTTCACATCGCATTTTAGTACAAAGACGGTGTTGTTCATATAATGTAAGATAATTGACTTAGTACTGATAAGACAATATCACCTTACAGATTATTTAGAATTCAATTATAGAAAGAATTAAGAATTTTTAAAACTTTTTTTTAACTTTTAGCAGACATACATGTAATCAATTTGGTCAGGTTCGCGCCATTTCCGTCCGAACAGGTGTTGTATTCTAGCGGTCTTAACATAAAATTTAGCCTGGTGACCCATACATTTTTAGCCATTTTTATGCTTACAATACAATTATCTATAAACAAGAAGAAAAAGAAAAAATTCTATGAAAGAGTTTTTTTCAAAATTAAAAAAAATATTCTTCACTATGGGTATTTTTCATTTAAAAAAAAGTTCACAAAAGTAAATATGAAACAACATTTTTTTTTCCATTTTTACCCATTATTGTAAGGATAGAGTATTACAAATATGACTATGATATCAAATAAGTATATAATAAAATCTGTAAAAAGAAAAATCCGTATTGTGCTGCCTGGATGTATATTTTGGTTGGTATTTATAAAAAAGCAGAAAATTATAAAAATGTTGAAAAATCGCTTGCAGTTTCAGCAACAGTGGGTGTGTTCAAAACAATTTTTCACAAAAACAAGCCTGGTGACCTATTGTTTTTATTTGTTCATTGTTTTCATCACAAATTTTCCTATCATATATGTGAATTTAAAAAAATTCTATGAAAGGAAAAAAAACTGTAGGAATTCTCTTTAAGGATAACATGGTGTAATAGCCATATTTCATATCTTGTAACTGGATGGTATATTTAAATGAAATTTGGTCACTTTAAAGACATTCAAAATTAAAAACGTTTCACCGAGAGATTTTTCAAATTTTATCATTTTTTGGGGAGATAATCGGTATTGAAGTTAACATTGAAGCCTATGGGAAATATATAATTTCTTTGATTATGAGAATCTGAGCACGAATTTCGAGAAAATTTTGCGGTAGAAAGCTGCATTATATGATTCTGATACAAATATCAAAAAGAAATCTAAAATTCCCCGTAGGGAAAAGGAGAAAATTATTTTTTTCTAGTTTTCAGGGGAGATAACTCATGGAAAACCAAAATTATCAGGGGAGGTAATCTAAAGGAAATTTTTGAGAACTTCGATCACTATATAACTTGTTAATATGCACCTTAGTTTTATTGTTTGACATTTTCAAAGCTTACATTATCAAGTTGTATGTATACGCTTTTGGTGAAATTGAGGCCTATTACGGGTAGTCATCCTTAAGATTGTTCATAATGAATCTGTTTCGTGTATCAGCTGACTGAAATTGTGGTACAGATAAAGAATATAATAATTGTGTATTAATGACATAATTATTCATATCTATTTCTACCAATGGAATGAAGCTTATTTTTCAAAATTCGCGGGATTAAGATATCTAGTCCACAGATAGCTAAGATTGATTCGCAACAGGTAAGAACAATATATTAATTATATATTATTAAGCTGTTTACAATCAGTCGGATTATGCACTTTAAATATTTGTAGTTGTCAATGGAGATCATTAAATGGATTTTTTATTCGTACTCTGTGAACTCAAATATTGTCCCAAACGAAATCAGTAAAATAAAAATGAATTCGATAACATTCTAAAACAGTTCATTAATTCCTTTAGAAATAAGTCATAAACTTTGTACCGAAATTACTTCATGTGTAAATGAAACAGAAACTAATAAGAACGATCAGTATAAACCCGTTTACATTTCATTTTATCATTGAAGCCTTCTTGAATTGCTTTGCAATAACTCAACTTGATTTTGTTAAAACTTATCAACTAATTGAACTTTTGCATTTAAAATTTGTTTTATTATCTGATAAGATTTAGAACAAAAAATACTGGGGAGGTGTTTTCGTCGTTCAAGATTTGTAAATATGGTAAAGAATTTTTGTTGAAATCCGCTTTTTATAAAAACCTATCAGAGCTATAGCTGTAAAACTTGTTTATCATCGCTTGATTGAATGCATGAATTTGCAACTCGGGTCTGCTTCTATCTTCTACTTCTGGAATTTTGAAGAATCATAAAAGATTCTGTTGGTGTCACATTGAAATAAAAGTAAAAATAATTTACTGCGTTTTGCATGTTTGGTGTTTGACCTCTCTAGGACTAGTCGCTACGCTTTACTATTTGATGAGAAAATGACTACAAAAGTGTAAAGTGATGCTTTTATCCTACCTTCTTAAAACCAGATGGAGGAAGATGAATTTTGTTTTGCAGCTTGCTTAGTCTTGCCCTTAAATGTTAGTGTCTTGATGTTCTAACTTGAGACAAGTTATTGGTTACATTGGTGTAATTTCTTAGATTGACAATATTTATTTGTTTTAGTTGATATGACCTGGTATTTTGTCATAAATATTAATGCCTTTCACAGCGGGGAGGTTTATGTTGATACTGTCTTGTCTAACTTGATGAAATAGGGTAAATCCAATGTATTAATGCACTAAACATCGGGTTGAAAATCCCAGTTTCCTTTACAGAGGATACTGACTGCTGCAAGGCAATGGCCATATTTTCAATATTATTGTCCGTTTCGCATTTTGTGTCGAGTTCATTGTCATGTGTGTTGTAACTGTTTCTTTCATTTCCTCATTCGTCCCTTACATTTCATGCCACCTTTCCTTTTACTATGAGTGAGGTTAGGTCTTAGCCCTACGTTTTGTGCAAAAAACGACACCACTAAAAATGAACAGCGACTAAAAAACATGTACATTACTCTACACAGCAAATACCAGTTTACTGATATATACATTGAATTCCGGAAAAGGGCTGACCTAGAGCTACGCATTTACAAAGTAGTGTGGGCCCAAACAAAGAGAAGTTATAACGGCAAACTATTACAGACGGGTTGCTTAAAATCCAACAAGTAAATTGTATATTTATGCAAAATATAGAAAGAAATGTGGAAGAGGTGTAGGGAGTAGAAAAGTTGACGGTGGTGCGGGGGGCGCGACGAAGGGGAAGTGGAACAAGGATAAATATTAAAAGGGAATAGTACATTCCATAATCACTGTTACCCTACAACGTAATCAACAGCAGCGCAGACACACGTACAAAAGACAAAATCACACAACATAACTAACTTAAAGGTAAAACATTAAAATGAATAATGATACATATTTTTCCTATTGATAATCTGTTGATATACATCTCATACAAGATTGATCAAGCTGTAAGCATACATCTCATATAAGAATTACACAGCTTAAGACTTATGTTCTAGGGAAGCTGCAATACATACACAATTACTTTTTCAACCGCTGTATGACTGAAAACATTCCTCAAATAACAATTCGCTTCGTAAACAATATATATGACGTCATATATAAGACTGAACAACTAAACCTGCTTTTACTCTCGAAAACGGTTTTGTCTGCTCATTCCGTGATAGTTCGAAAGTTATTCATGGTCTGTATTTGAATGCCAACGACATGTATGGAGTTTGAAAACATTCAAAGCAGCTCTTTTTGAGAAACCTGTGTCTTTTACAAAAGGTTTGTGCCAGGAAAGCTGACATGACGTCAATTCTGGCGAAACGGTAGCAACGATTTTTCAAGAAGTCTAGATGTTTGGCATAAACATATCAGTGAATACCATTTGTAAGAATAAGAAATGTTCATACTATTTATTTTTTCAAGCGAATTGTTAAATATGACACAACTGATGAATGCTGTTTTTAGAAAAAGCAAGTTAACAAAGTTATTTCATTATCTTCCCAAAATACGTTTTCGTTTTTAGTATGTACATGCACATTGTAAACATTTTTGTTTTCTTTTTGTGACCTGTCAAAAATTGGTTGAAATCGTAAAATGAATGAATATTATATCTGAAGACGTGTTTTGGTTTTGTTGAAAGTTCGCCATTTTATCAATAACATATTGTTATGAGCGTACACTGCATTTCAAGAAGTATTTTATGTTATTTTTTGAAGATATTGGCAAACAAATATAGGGGACACTTAGCTATTTGTTCAGCATATATTAGTTATATACAATTTTAGAAAATCTTATTTTACAGATTAAAAACGTTCTAGTAAATCTTTATGTAATATCTGCATACATACATTTTAATTATCATGAAATACTACTGAGTTCACCTTCTGGCATGTTGTAAAGTTTTAAATGTTTTTTTTTTCTTTGCTTTATTTAGCTCGACTTTTCGAAGAAAAAGTAGAGCTATTGCACTCGTCCCAGCGTCGGAGTCGGAGTCGCCGTTGGTTAAATTATGTTGATAGCTGGATCCCAGCATCACACATTATGTCATATACAACAGTTAAAGGGAATCAGATATTTGCTAGAGCAAGTACTCGTTGTAAAACCCTATGTATAAATTTGAACCAATCAGAACACGTTCTATAAATAGCACCAATCAAAGCTCATGTCTGCTAAGGTATAAATATGTAGATGGATGACAGAGAGATCATTCTGTATCCGGCAAGAACCCACATCGAGGGTTCAACTAATAATTTATCCCAGTACCTTGATAAGGGAGTTATTGCAACTACACTGTCAGGGCGGATAAATTATTAAAAAAGAAGACGTTCGAAGTTCATAGACTAAAGAAGAGTTCAACAAGGTTTCAAGTTATAGGACCGGCGCATAGGAGTTTTACCTTAACGGTAGATGAATGCTATAGACGATAGCAACAAGAGTGCCAAAATGTCACAATATACGCCCGTCACAGCAAATTCTTTACTCTAGCTGCTGTATTGCAAATTAATTTTAATTTTGTGGTTGATTAGTAATAATTGTAAGTCTTTTGTTTTTCTAAGTCCACAAAAAACTCCTTACCAGGTAGAGAGACCTTAAAATACACCTAAAATATGAAAGTAACATCTATGTTCTACCACAGAAAAGTGGTCTTGGTTTTTCCCTATGGTCAATTATAAAAAAGTTACAATATAAGTTATTTATAGTAGCAACTAAGGGAAGTTAATCTTAAAATAAATAAATCCCCCCCCCCCACCAACAAAAAAAATGTAAATCCACACAAAAATCTTTACAAAGTAGAGACTGGTCAAAATACACCTCAAAATTGGAAGTAGCATGCATGTTGTACTACAGAAAAGTGTTGATTTTTCCCTACGGCTAGTAATGAAGAAGTTACAATATAAGCCATTTATAGTAACAACAAAGGGAAGTAATTCTAAAGAAAGGAACTGCGCATGACACTTCCTCTCATGATGGTGTATAATTGTGCCAAGTTACATCAAAATTCCTTCATGCGTGAAGAACAAATGCTTCGGAAAAGTCATTCTTGTATCTGACATTTGGCCTCTAAGTGTGACCTTGACCTTAGACCTAGGGACCTGGTTCTTGGGCATGACACTTCGTCTCGTGGCGGTGAACATTTGTGCCAAGTTATATCAAAATCCCTCTATGCATGAAGAAGAAATGCTCCGGACAAGGTTTTCATTCTTGTATCTTTGACCTCTAAGTGTGACCTTGACCTTAGACCTAGGGACCTGGATTTTGCGCATGACACTTCGCCTTATGGTGGTGAACATTTGTGATAAGTTATTTCAAAATCCCTCTATGCATGAAGAAGATATGCTCCGGACAAGGTTTTCATTCTTGTATCCATTGACCTCTAAGTGTGACCTTGACCTTAGATCTAGGGACCTTGTTCTTGTGCATGACACTCCGTCTTATGATGTTGAACAATTGTGCCAACTTTCATCAAAATCCCTCTATGCATGAAGAAGATATGCTCCGGATAAGGTCATTCTTGAATTTGACATTTTACCTCCAAGTATGACCTTGACCTTAGATCTAGGGACCTGGTTCTTACGCATGACACTCCGCCTTATGATGGTGAACAACTGTGCCAAGTTTCATCAAAATCCCTCTATGCATGTAGAAGATTATGCTCCGGACAAAGTTTGTGGACGCCCCCGCCCGCCAATCCGCCCGCCAGGTGCGTTCCTATAGTACGTCCCGTTTTTCAAACGGGCGTATAGAAATAGGCTGAGCATCGGAGAGCTGAGACAGAGACCAAGAGTTTGGTAATCTACTGAGATAGTAGTTGAGTTCCAGCTTATAGACAGTTCAGCGTTATTGGCGAAGTGCATCCAAGGCATCGGGGATATACCTAGTATATGGTAGTTGAATACTACATGTGATAGCATATAGGCGCTGAGTATTCTAAGAGTCAGGGCAATCATAGAGAGTTGCAACTTCAATTAAGAGGACAGAGGCCGAGCATCTATGCGAAAGGACTCGTATGTTGTTGTTTCATAGACATTGTCTGACGGGAACATCAACAAAAAGGCCAATCAAGTATAGAGTCTCCAGCCTATAGGAGTTTGAGCTAATTATTATCAATTGAAGATTGTTAGTTTGAAACATATTAGTGATTTGTCTGATCCCTGAAACTATCTAGCTCATAATTGAAACCATCTACGAATCATTGGTACACGAATCATTTAGGCAAGGCAGCCAGAGGAAAATTTTATAAAAGAAATATTTTGTCTCACCAGCTCTACGTTTTAACAAAGGACTTTCTATATCGTTTGTCAGCTAGTCTAAGACATAGTCACCCTAGAGATTGGACCCATTTCATTGTTAATACTAAAGGCGTAAGTACTTTTCTGGGTCATATAACTCGTATACTGACAACAGCAGTTTCCCTTAATGTCACCTATTTTTGACTTTTTATGCAGTTCTCTTTGCACGTTTACGCCAAATGTCTCTAAGGATGATCAAAATAGATGATTGGTAAAATCAAACAATTTATTGTTACCAATGTCATCCGTCTAGGGGCATTTTTTAAAAACCGCATGCTAATGCAGCATTTCCTTTTAAAAGTAGCTATGGGGGCATATGTATATAAATGATTACTCTATGTATTATATAATTAATGAAGAGGTAATTATGTACTGTATGGTCATATATATAAAAATTATATATGATATAATTAGGTGGTCCGTTTGTGTAATGGTAACACGCTTGACTGTCAATCCAGAGGTCCGGGGTTCGAATCCCGGTCCAGTCACTGGAAATTTCTGAGATGCACTTGAGTGTCTCCCACCTAACTAGAAGACTGTATTGGTTCTTCCCAGGAATGATGGCTTCGCGTGTATCGGTGCTATTCACCGGGCACGTTAAATAACCAGACTGTATAATAATAATTCTAACACGACCAGAAAATAACCTACATACATGTAGAGCAAAATCTATCTCGGGTTATTCTGCAATATACCACTCGCGTGCAATGACGTCATCCGATCCAGGTGTGTAGCGCGGTCAAAAAAGTAGTTACTTCTTCTTTTCTAACATTTTTGATACTAGTATGTCGTGTTAGAATCGAAATAATAAGTTCCCAAGTGTGATTTATCATAGGATAACCCGAGTTTTTCGTTCTTATGCGAAACAATATATCACTCAGGCCTAGGACCTTCGTGAAATATTCTTACGCATAATAACTCAAAACTCGGGTTATTCTACGATAAACCACGTTTGGGAACTTATTATTTCTTAATTTAAAACTGTCTGAAAATCTATAATTGCTGAATGCTTTCAAATGTTAATATTTGCATTTTATTTTTATATTGGTAAGAAATAAGAAATAAAATTGTAATTAAATAATATTAAATAACGTATGTACCAATAAGCTGCATCTGGCGAAAGAATGCACTTTAAAATAATTTACATAAAGAATTATTCAAATGTCATTTAGAGATGGTTGTTTACTAAACATTGAAACTTTATGTTCATTGTGTAACGTTTGTCAATCTTAACAGTTATAATGTAACGTAGATGTTGGTGAAATAAATGGTACGCTAAACAAAGCATGATATTCTAGTACTCAGTCGGTAGACAGTCATTGCTCAAAGTTTGGTAAATTGTGGGGGGTGGGGGTGGGGGGGGGGGAGCATTTAATTCATTAAATGTGATATGCAGTACATTTTTTCAAAAGTAAATATAAGTATCGGTACATACGTTAATAATGCTGAAATAAAACATGAGCACCACCTCGAGGATGCAGATGGTCATCTGAATTTGTTTGTCTCTGTATAATAGAAATATTGTCACACCCATGAAATTTAAGTCCAAAATGGCCGTAATTCTTGCAAAAATAAAAAAAAAACAATAATTATAGAGTTACTGTACTAAATGTGCAGAGTCAGCTTTAAATGGCGGATAATGCTCCAAGTTTTAGGCAATATCTTTGACCGTTACTGAGAAAAGTTGACCTAAACGCAAAATTTAAGCAAGAAATCTGACATTTTCAAGTCCAAAAGGGGCCAAATTTTTTGCAAAAAGCAGGATTGAGTTATCTTTCTCGCTTTACAGAGTCAGCTTTTGATGGCTAACAAGTGTTGCAAGTTTTAAAGTAATAGCTTTGATAGTTTAGAAGAAAAACTGACCTAAACACAAAACTTGAACAAAAAATCTAATATTTTCTATGTCCAAAAGAGGCCATAATTCTTGAAAAATGCAGGGTGGAGTTATGTTACTTGTTAAACAAAGTCAGCTTTTGATGGTGAACAAGTGTTGCAAGTTTTAAAGTAATAGCTTTGATTGTTTAGGAGAAAAGCTGACCTAAACATAAAACTTAACTAGGCAACGCCGACTCCGATGACGATCAAGTGATGACAATATTTTTCAAAAAATCAGATGAGCTAGAAAGGAATCCCATATTCTATAACAATGCTAAAAATATCTGTGTTAAATTATATAAAAAATATGCAGACAAAGGGAATATACAACTATCAAAGATCATATGTTGTGCTGTACATAATATATATTGATGATAACGTAAGTGTCAAGGAGCTGAGGTCTGATTTAACAAGTACATAATAGGTAAATATTAATCTTTATGTCTATAGTATTAACTGTGACCATCTGCTGATATGTTTTCTATATAATGGAACAATCTCTTAAGCTAGTAGGGTACCACAAACACTATATAGACCACTGAAAAGAAAGTAATGCCATTTAGTGTTTAACGATATGGTTCAGACAATTAAATTCTATAAAGGGAGATTATTAAAAAATTAGCGAGATAGACTCATGATTTTACACACTTCAGTTTCTTTTAATGGTCTTTATCGTTGTGTGAAATTTCAAAAAAAATAATGATTCTTTAAATTTAGAGTCATTCTTTGGAAAAGAAATGTTATATGTAGGTTTAATAAAGGGAGGTAATTCACAAAGTAAGCTAGATAAATTTATTGTACTTGTACAAATCACTTTTCCTTCATGTCCTTAATCTTTGTATGAAGTTTGAATAAATTCCATTCACCACTTTTGGATAACATATTAATAGTATCTATAGATGACATTGTTTCAACGTAAATAGATTAAGTGCATGACCCTTGACCCTAATTTCAGACATTGTTTCTATTTTTCATGATCTGTTTTAGCTTTGCATCAATTATAAATGACTAAAAATAGCTTCATAATACATTTAGGGTACATTTTTCCAGAAAAATTTCTAGTAAATAATAGCTACACAAAAAAATACAAAATCAGAATTTCATAGCATGAGATTTTGACCCCTCCAATTTACATAAAACATTGTTATATTTTTTGGAGACAGCTATCAAAGTAACCAGTAAGGTTCAAGCTTCAACAAAGATGTTGTCTTCGGGCATTAACATGCCGGCCCTCATAAAATGTATTCTAGAGCACTTTTGTCACTACAACCACCTGACTACTATGTTAAAAGGTGAATTTTACTCTTTGATATCCATCCTAGTTAATTTCTAGTCCGAGAGTTTTGAGCTTAGCAGCTTATTCGCTGCGTACGTGTAACGAAACTAACGTGAAAGTCCAATGTGCGGTATCCATTGAACAATCTGACCTCATGGTAACGTTATTACTTATGTAAAACAATTATTATTTACCTAACGAAAGTTTATCCTATATTGTATAAAGCGTAATATAGAACAAATATATTGTTCGTTCCTTTACCGGGTCAATTTGAGCTATCTGTGGACTGGATATCCCGCGACTGAAAAAAAAAAGATTAAACTTTAAAAGTACTCTTCATTCGATCAGTATAAATGTGTCTGAATAACGAAGTAATTAAGACATATTTATTATATTATTATGCGTGCCTTTTTACAATTAATTACAAATAGTTTGATAATGATCGTACATGGAAAAAAGATTCATTATCAACGATCTAACGTACTGATATTTACCTATAAAACAGACAATGAAAATGATTGAAGAGGTGCTTTTGTTGTATACTGTATCTATGGATATACTTCACCGCCCTCTTTCGAGTCTTATATGCAGCTGTAGAATATAGCTCATATAACTACTGAAATGGCAGCCTTTGCTCAGCATTTTAAAAGCTTTCAACAGTGTCAAATGTCGACCAAATTCAAATAGAATACAATATTGTTTAACTGATAAAAATTACTCATTTTATTCATAATGATAATGAAAAGGAAATATTTGATAGGTTCACTCACTTTGATATGTTGAAATCATGAGGCAGTGGTATTGTTCAACATATTTAAACCGCTGGTTGATAGGGGCTGGCGAAGTCATAGAAAGGGGATTCTGCACCACAATGCTATGCTTCAAAGATGACGCATTGAGAAATAAATTCTACAAAAAGATAAGCATGATACTTTTGATATGTGTGGTGTACCGATTGAACTTTCCTGTTACACGACGTCGGTACAAATTTTATAACTTAATTAAAAGAAAAGTTAATCCACCGTTTTCGTTTCGTTTGAAAATCATTTTATTTCAGCAGTTTTATCGATCATTTTGAATGCGAACGAAAACTGAGACATGCCCTTGATTTTTATGATGTTCATTAGAAATATGAGTCGCGGAGTAGTTTTGGTACTTGTTTTTATTACGTGCTTTAGAAATATGTTTATTTTTTTATTTTGTTGGGTTTATTGTCGCACCGACACAATTTTAGGTCATATGGCGACTTTCCAGCTTTAATGGTGGAGGAAGACCCCAGGTGCCCCTCCGTGCATATTTCATCACGAGCGGGCACCTGGGTAGAACCACCGACCTTCCGTAAGCCAGCTGGATGGCTTCCTCACGTGAAGAATTCTACGCCCCAAATGAGGTTTCGAACCCACATCGATGAGGGGCAAATGGTTTGAAGTCAACGACTCTAACCACTCGGCCACGGAGGCCCCCTTAGAAATATGAGTCGTGGAGTAGTTTGAGTAGTTTTGGTACATAGTAGAGAGTAAGATATGTTACAATGTTTAAATGGTAAAATATTAACTTTCGCAAAAATGTATTCGAATTTATATACTATGGCGTTCAATATATTTAATGTGTTAGCTTTGAGGCTATTTACAGAGAAGACTGTTAAATTAACGTGCCTGTAGGTTTGAACTGTAAGATCTGTTATAGAGTATGTATCCCGTAACATGTTTGTTATTAATAAATGTAATTTAGGAATAACACTACCTTTCCTTTAAAATTGTATATTGTATTTGCTGACATTTATGTTTTAAAGTAGCATGCTTTCAGATGAACTTTAACATTTTCTAATTTTAGAAAAGAAACCAAACAATTTAGCAACTGATATTATATATCGAAAATGATCAACCAGTATTGTTTAATGACATATTTTAAGTGGAGCGATGGTCCAGTAGATACGATATCGACAGCTAGATCCAGGGGTCGTAGATTCACGCCCTACTGGGGTCACGAACGTGACTTCTCATATGACACCAGTACTGTTTATTCCAGGAAGGGACTCTTTCTTGCATTTAATTTCAATAACATTACTTAAACTATTGAGAGTGTTCGATATATTCTATTTAAGATATAATTGATAGAAAACCAGTGTTTTAACGCTATTATTACTTCATTAAAACACGGAAAGAGGTTATACGCCATCAGTATAATTCTGGTGACGTATAACCGATTTTGAGTGTATTAATTTAAGTAAAACACGAATTTGCTATACATTATTTCGATTCTAATATGCCCTTAATCTAAAACAGTACATAAAATATGGTAGCGCTCTTTCTTGGTCGCAAAAAGAACATTGACGTCATCAAACGTTAACGTAATGACATTTTAGCGTAATCGTGTTTTGACAGAAAAAAGCATTATTATAATCAGACAATAACCATTAAAATGCACATAATCATTTTCTATTATGGTATTCCATTTTCCAATATGGCAACAGCTGTCTGATAACATTTCGGCAATACTCTTAATTAAAAATTTCACAACGAAACCCTCTGCATTGCTTCAATGAAATAACAAAACAGGCCTTAAAGCAAGGGACATCTTATTTTAAGTTTACGTGTAACAATTAAATCTAATTTTCGTAGTCAACTCAAACGTTCCTTAGATGTCGGATCAGTATCATATCTTCTTATTTAACAAGACTGATTTGTAGAGGTGATATCTTGTTTGTTTGTTTTGGGTTCCGAGTCCATCTGATAACACACGTGACATTTCAAATTAGTATCTTCATTGGTTACTGACATACACCCAT
Source organism: Mercenaria mercenaria (assembly GCF_021730395.1). Taxonomy (NCBI): domain Eukaryota; kingdom Metazoa; phylum Mollusca; class Bivalvia; order Venerida; family Veneridae; genus Mercenaria; species Mercenaria mercenaria. The sequence continues at coordinate 63,954,439 of NC_069368.1, read as the reverse complement.
TTTAATTTGAAACGAAGGGAGGTAATTTGACATAAAATCAGTCCATAGCTATTTACCCTGATTACCTTAGTCCAACTTAAGACACAAATGAAATTTCAAATGAGGTCTATAAATATTTACCAAGAAAAATCCATTTTTATTAAAATGAGGAGAGGTAATCATGCATTGGTATATGCATGTAGAAGATACATAGTACACGCCTATACAACAATATATAAGTAAAGTATTCATATTGATAAATGTTCAATCAAGAGTTATCTAATATGACTATTTCTTACCATGGAAGAAATAAATACGTTGCAAACCAATATCATTAGAAGCTGCTAAGGTGTATTCATTTAGATAAAAAATATAGGGAGGTAATTTATCATAAATTCAGTCAATATGTATCTTCACTGATTGTCCAAGTCCATCCGTTGACATAAATGAAATTTCATATCAGTATCTTCATTAGTTACGTTGATATACCCATTTAAATTTGAAATAAAGGGAGGTAATTTGACAAAAAATCAGTCCATAGTTATCTACCATGATTGTCTCAGTCCAACTAATGGCAATAATGAAATTCCAAATAAGTCCTTTAAGTACTTACTGATATAAATCCATTTTGATAACAATCAGGGGAGGTAATCATATATATAATAACTCTGGAACCTACGATTGGATCTGACAGATTTTCATCACGGAATCCAAGATTTATTGTCGATGAAGATATTTTGGAAGTTTGTATCAAATCAAACCATAAATGAAGTCTCTATATGACTGCAAAAGCCAAAATAGCAAATGTTGGACCTTTAAGGGGCCATAACTCTGGAACCCATAATGGAATCTGGTCAGTTCAAGAAAGGAACCAAGATCTTCTAGTGATACAAGTTGTGCGCAAGTTTGGTTAAAAGAAAATCATAACTGAAGCTGCTATTGTGCAGACAAGGTTAAAATAGCTAATTTTGGCCCTTTCAGGAGCCAAAACTCTGGAACCCATTATGGGATCTGGAGGGTTAATGAAAGGAACCGAGATCTTATAGTGACACAAGTTTTGTGCAACTTAGATTGATTCAAATCAGAAATGAAACTGCTATTGTGCAGACATTTTCAAAATAGCTAATTCTGGCCATTTCAGGGGCCATCACTCTGGAACCAATAATGGAATCAGGACAGTTCAAGAAAGGAACCAAGATCTTATAGTGATACAAGTAGTGTGCAAGTTTGGTAAAACTCAAATCATAAATGAAGCTGCTGTTGTGCAGACAAGGTCAAAATAGCTAATTCTGGCCCTTTAAGGGCCATAACTCTGGAACCCATAAAGGAATCTGGCCATTTCAATAAAAGAACCAAGATCTGATGGTGATACAAGTAGTGTGCAAGTTTGGTAAAAATCAAATCATAAATAAAGCTGCTATTGTGCAGAAAATGCATAAATAGCTAATTTTGGGCCTTTAAGAGGCCATAACTCTGGAACCCATCTGGCCAGTTCAACAAAGGTACAGAGATCATATGGTTATACAAGTTGTATGCAAGTTTGGTTAAAATAAAATCATAATTGAAACCACTATCGTGCAGACAAGAAATTGTTGACGCACAGATGGACTGACGACGGACGAAGGGTGATCACAAAAGCTCACCATGTCACTATGTGACTGGTTAGCTAAAAACAACAGCTAATTTTGAAATAATATTTCTATTAAGTTAAATATTTGAAAGGATAAGTATTCAGAAATGTAATCTGAAAATTTCACATAAAAACTTTAAAATAGTTTAATGACATGTTTTGTAACAAGGCAGTCTGAAAGACAGCTAAATCCCCCACCACTGGTATGGATAGTTAAAGGGTAAACATTTGACCTTGAGCTTTGACCTTGACCTTGAACTGACATGGCTGACCAATGAATTCAGCACTTCGTCTTCATGAGGTGATCATTTGACCCAAGTTTCACGAAAAACCTTGAAGAGGTTTAGGAGATACAGAACTCAAACCTTTGACCTTGAGTTGTGACCATGACCTTGAGTTGACATTGCTGACTCACGAGTTTTTGAAGAGGAGATCATTTGACCCGGTTTTCATATGAATCCTTCAAGGGGATTAGGAACAGAGTGGACACCAAAAGGAAGGCTCAAACATTTGACCTTGAGTTGTGACCTTGACCTTGAGCCCGCATGGCTGACTTATGAGTTCTGCAATTTGTCTTGATGAGGTGATCAATTGACCAAAGTTTCATAATTATCCTTCAAGCGGTTTAGGAGATACAGAGTGGACATGAAATGGATGGCTCAAACCTTTGACCTTGAGTTGTGACCTTTACCTTAAACCGACATGGCTAACTCATGGGTTCTGCACATTGTCTTGATGAGGCAAGATTATCATTAGACCAAATTTCATGAAATCCATCAAGGGGTTTAGGAGATACAGAGCGGACACAAAATGTAAGAGAAGGACGGAAAGACGGACGGAGACCATTCCTATATCCACCCCCCCACCCCCACCACTCGTGGCGTGGGATTAACAAAAGTAGTTATCGTAAGAATGAAACATTACATTCACTCCTTCCTCATAATTTGTTTTTCACTGGCTAGTTATAACTGTATATTGCAGAAAGTGAACCTTATATTACAATGAAATTATACATTGTAACTCCCTAAATGAAATACAAATCGGTAATTTCTATGAAGCATAATATGAATTATGTTACCATGGCAACATACATACTCAATTCCTTTTTCTAAAAGTTCTTAATCAATACAACAGCTTAAGTTAAAGCACTGTTGTGGCATTCAACATGTATGTTACATCCCTTATGTCAAATTGTCATAATGATTAAAAGGTATATAGAGGCCATAGGTTATAAGCAAACTGCTACCATGAAGGTAACACTGACTAAAAGCTCTAGTAAAGCGTTAATATTTATGTCCAGCCGATACTTTTATGTTGGTAATCTAAACTATAACCTTTACTGGATTTGTAACATTCACAGCTAATCACATCTATATGAACAGCAAAACAGGCTTAAGTGATGTGTATTCAAACGTTTTAATTAAACAACTATTTCTATCTTTTACATCCACTTTCTTTTTTCCAGGTCTCAGAAAAATTATCGTCAATCACAATTTCAGTTTTCGGTACAAGAAGTTTGGGACAAACTGAATCCTTTGACTTTTAAGACAAAAAATGTGTTCTCATATCTGTTTATACAGGTACCATTGTCCGGCTTTTGTCATTCCATGTCAATAATGCCCGTTTGGCACTGCACCCTTAGGAGGAGTAGATTTTTGTAAGTTGACTGTCACAACTGGACTGTCACTTAAGATTTTAACTTTAACTATTCCAGGTGTTTCTGAAGACATGATAAAGTGGTGACACTTGGTAATGTTCTTCGAAGGTTTAAAACATTGTGATACAAATTTCTCCGCTGGTAAAATGTGACAAGTTTTGAATCATTGTTGACCAACTGTGCAATATGACCTTACTTTAATGACTGATCCACTGTGTCTGCAATATTATGTAAGGTCTCAGCATTCACCCTCCTTTATCGATTCTTCCAAAATTCAAAGTGCCAGTCAGTTTCAAACTTAGTATGGCCTGCGATCAGCATTGAAGATTCAATCAATCGAACTGTGACATCCTGTAACAAATAAGTTAAACATGAAATATTTCATTTTAAATAATTAAACTGGGTGCCTCTATTTTTTCTGTAAATTAAATAAAACTAGAGCTATCAGTATTTGATAAAAGATAATTCTTACAACCAGTGCTCAACAAATTGACAAACAGACTGACAAGAGGGTGCGGCCAGTATATAAAATGTACTTTGTTTGCAGATTTGGATATCTGCAAATAGGATGTTCTCTAAACACATTTATTGCTATCATTATGTACACCCTTATCATAAACCTGCTAAATTTGTTGTTTTGGATTTAACGTCGCACCGACACATGATAGGTCATATGGCGACTTTCCAGCTTTAATGGTGGAGGAAGACCCCAGGTGCCCCTCCGTGCATTATTTCATCACAAGCGGGCACCTGGGTAGAACCACCGACCTTCCGTAAGCCAACTGGATGGCTTCCTCACATGAAGAATTCAACGCCCCGAGTGAGGCTCGAACTCACATCGATGAGGGGCAAGTGATTTGAAGTCAGCGACCTTAACCACTCGGCCACGGAGGCCCCTTGCTAAATTTGTACTTGTAAAATGGACTACTCCATCTTTCAATAGAGACAGTACCATTTATAGTTTATAGGGGGTTCTCATAGAAAATTTACTGATAATATTAAACAGTGCAGATCATGTTCAGACTGCACAGATGTACAGGCTGATCTTGCTCTGCACCAGTCCAAAAGTTAAAATTACACACTGTTTAACAGCTATCAAAGATATGAAAAATAAAGTGGTTGTTACTTAGTAAACTCTCCACAGACCATACCACAGCAAAATGTTGTATCTATTCTGGCCAGCAGCATTGTCAAAATGGAATACCAATACAGGTAGTGAAGTACCATGCTCACAAGTTGTCTGTCCCTTTATTAACGGAGTTGCTTTCATGAACAAGATAAAACACTTGCTTTTCTAAAAAAAGACTAAGTTTTCAGTAAAAGTTATCTTCATGTATCTGCATATATCAGAAACCTTAAAAGTCTTCATTCTTATCCATATACCTTGTGCAATAAAACTGATAAACGTTTCAATCACCTCACAACTTCTAAGTCAGTGGTGGATTCATTAATTTTGAAAATAATCACATTACAATCACTTTATTAAATAAAATTACAATAATTGAATTTATTTCAGGTAATTATAAAAACTCGTATTCTTAAGAACTATTTTTAGCTTAATGAGACATACTCATATAACATATACTTATATACATGTACAGTGTTAAACATTCAAATTATCTATGTACTAATACAAAACTGGAGTGCCACAGACTTTTGTAGCCAGTGTTCTTATCCAATGTAATGAAGACATTTTACCGACTGATCCTCTTCAAAACCTGACTGTTGAAATTAAATTTCAATAATGCCATTTTTTTTTAAATTTAGGCCATTCAATAGTCATTTATTCTGTACATGTACATACATTGTACAAATCATAAAGTATAGAAGTAGACTTAAATCAAACACATTTTGCATTAGGTCCAACAAAACCTACACAAAGGTATAAATAAATAATATATTACATTAAAATTATAATAGGAGCCACTGGCTGCATGTTACTTATACCTGATCCCACACAACACATCACAAATATGTTACATTTTCTTGGTGTCTTAAATAAAACTGGACAAATTTCCTGGCTGAAGTAGGGTATATGAACCAGCTTTTTACTTAAAACAAATCACTGGAGCACATGTTGAGCTAAAAATGGATAAAACTTGGTCCTAAGGTCAGTTTTAGGCCTTCGTCCAATGTTTTTCAAACGGGGACACATTGCTCCATACAGGAGTCGGATATTTTGTTAGAAAAACATTTAAACGATATATTCTATTGAACCGTATATGTTATCTTAAATAACTTGGTATGTAGCATCATTGTAATGTGTTCACTGAAATTTATAGGGGCCGTTTGAGCTAAAAATAGTAAACCTTTAACAATCTACCATAAATCTTTTGATGGATGGGCCATTGATGCAATTTTCTCTGTTACATTTGTTGAACCACTCTTATAACAGAAAACGTTTTTGTACAGCATCTCCTCATGAACCGATTGATGAATATGTAGCAATCTTAAGAATACCTTTGCTATATTTGTTCCAATGGGGTCAGTTGACACTCGATATAGAAAATACATATATCTGAAATTGCAAAGCTATTAAAATGAAACTTGATATATATCATCAATATGAAAAAGACATGTGCACATTGTAGGCAGTGGAACTAAATATACAAACTTCAGATATGAACTATCTATTTTAGATATGTGTGTAGTTAACTACATCAAATTAAATAGACTGAAAAATATTAGAATATCATTTTCTGAAAAAAAAAATATATATTTGAGCTGAGGTAAAATATTTCTCATATACTTCATGATAGGCTTAGGTGGCTATCGACGTAGTACTTCATGCAAACTATGCATAATTACCACGAATATTAGCAATCTATAAACTATGTAAAAATCAAATAAGTTAATGCCCTGCGGAAAGTGTGACATTTACATTTATCAACAAATAAACGATTTGTTTCTCAAAAAGTCAAAACCCACAGAATTTCACAAGGTAATATATGTTGATAAGGCTAGTGCTGGAAAGAGAAAAATCTCTAGTACCCATATATATGCGTCACAGTAAAATAATATCTATAAATATGAGAAAATCAATGAAATCAATTTCAGGACTGTCAGATGCATAACTTTCTTATCCAGCATAGCATTTAATATAGATGAGTTACTTTTTCCATTGCACCGTTATAACACGGACAGGATTAGGATTATAAGGCGGTGTTCGTTCACTCAACAATTTCACTACATAAAGGGGGCTTAAGGTAAGTCTCTATATAATGTCGGGAATTTCATGTTTGAATTGTGCTCAATTATTCCCGTTTAAAATTCAAAACATATTTTTTTCTACATTTTCTGTACTAAATCCTTATACAGTCATATATCTCTAATGATTTTTTTTTATATATCACTAACCGTAAGTATGCATAAGTTTGTAAAGTATTGAAAATGAATATGCCTGCACAAATTGAATTCTTCTTTAATAGCAAAAAGGTGTTTCTAAAGAAATTTTGATTTCAATATTTCTGTTTTTCATATCTTTATATCAAAATATTATGCGAGACAGCCATGAACAGAACATTCGCATATTGTTATATCATTTGCTATATAGTACAAAAATGTATTCAAGAAAAGTGGTAAAAAATAAAACTTTCACCAAGAAGTTACAGTTTTCATAGTATTAAAACCCCACACTAAACCAAAATGAAAATCACAAGTCCTTGCCTAATTACTCTATCAAACGATGATTATTAAGTTTTACAGCTCTGGCTGTCATAGATTTTCACAAAAAGGGGACGTCAACTAAATTCTTTACCATTCTTTACCATCTTTACCAATCTTGACCAACGAAAACACCTCTTCAGTATCTATTTATTTCTAAATCTGGTAAGATTATAAAATCGGTTTTACATGCACAAATTCAATAAGTTGATAAAGGTTTAACAAACGCATGTTGAGTCATTAACAGTAATTTAAGTATCCTTCATAAATAAATTGAAAGGTTAACGGGTTTTTACTGATCGTCCTTTCTAGTTTCTGCTTCATTTACATATAAAGCTATTTTGGTACAAATGTTATTACTTTTTTCTAAAGGAATTAATGAACTGTTTTTAAATGCTATTGAATTCATTTTTATTTCATTGGTTTTGTTTGTGACAATATTTGAGTTCACAGAGTACGCATCAAAATATTCTATTTTATGCTCTCATCAAACGGAACCCAGAGCGAAGTTAAATATATTGCAGCGAGCTGAATGTGATTGTTTCCACCGTCGATTTTTTCTTTCATCTGTAAACGTGACTCAGGACAGATACTTCCTTTTGCCCAGGTGATACTTGTAACTGAAACTGAAACTGGTTTATTTGCTTAAACGCCTATTTCTACATTTAAAACATATTCAATGGCGTTTTACAATACAAGTTGAAATAAAATATTAAATATAAAATATTTTAAATAAGATTAATTAAAACGAATTAAAATAGCAATTATTAATTTAAAGTAAATGATAATATTATATTTTAAAATATTACTAACATATAATTATCACAGACAAACATTAAATTTCTATCACTGTCACTAGCATCACTGTTTTAAAACTCAGTCAAAACTTAGAATAATGCAAAGTAGTCTCTGAAGAAATGCGTTTTCAACTTTTTCTTAAAGCAGTCAATTGAAGAACTTTGTCTGATGTTCAGCGGCAAATTGTTCCACAACTTTGGCCCTATAGTACTAAAGCTTCTATCACTAAAAGTTTTTCGCTTGTTGAAAGGGACGGTGTAACAGTCAACTGATGACTCCGAGGATCTGAGGGAGCGCTGGGGAATTTTCGGTGTTAAGAGTTCAATCAAATATGCAGGCGCATTTCCAACATGGCAATTGATACTTCATAAGTACTTAAATTGTTTTTCCTAATTAATGACGGAAATACATCGTGTATATTTATTCTATCATGCACATTAAAACATGATGACAACATTTATACTATTCGTCATTAATCCGATATTTTTATTCCATGGTCGTGCAATATTATCTGACATCCAAGGGAATTAAAAAAATCACCACATCCGCCAAATAGCACGGAACTCGCCCCATGTGACTGTAGACTGAGTTCTCTTTTGATACATCGCCTAGGGATACACCAATTTGAGACTCGAATCGCGGTTGGCAGATATGTTTACTAATACACTAACAGCATACGTTAACTCGAGTACCGTTAGGCATTTACTAAAAGGTTTAGAAGCTTTAAACATTTGTAGATGTCAATGGTGAGAACCAGTCAAATGTAACTAATATGTTCATGTTTCCTAACACGCCACTAGTCGTAAGACTTTCAGATTGGTAAGTGGCTTTGATTTGTGTGATTTCTGTACTTATAACCTAAATCTGCTGAGAATTTCTTCCCTTAAATAATGGATAAGTCTTTAATATAGAAATAAATTTGTATCTGTGATTCTATGGCATTATTATTATTAGGAAAGACACGTTATTTTACATTATTCATTGTAACAGTTGGTGTTATTAATAATAAAATAAAACATAAAATAAATGTTGAAAGTTTCATAAAAGATTGTTTCTTGTGGTTTTCCATTTAACTCCCATCCAGTTTGTTAAACTCTTCTTAAAAATAGTTTTGGAGATGCTTCTTAGAGTTTCATGCCTGAATACTATATTATTTGAGGGACGTATTTAGATGGATATTATGTATGACTTCATTTACCCGAAGGGTAATATATCGGACGTCATGTTGTACTAGTAATTTGACGTCATAATTGACGTCATAATGGTCTCTTACCGGTCCATGCGTCAACCGTTGTTCATTGCAGAATATATAGAGCTTTAATTGTTTATTTAACTGGAAGTAAAATTTAGTCATGTTAGAATTAAAAAATAATCAAGGATAAATACTGAAGCATCAGAACAATGAACCTAGTGAATAAGACAAAAAATCAAAAGAAGGTCTCGATTGTTTTCATTCTGACATTCACATTGGCATTTTTACCCCCCACCACCCACTCCCTTCAAAGAAGGAGAGGTATATTTTTTTAGAACAATCGGTTTCCGGATGATAACTCAAAAACTCTTGAGCCAAGGATCATTAAAGTTGATAGGGGGATTGGTCATGACCAGCAGATGACCCTATTCACTATGAGATCAGTATGTCAAAGGTCAAGGTCACAGTGACTCTGAACAGTTAAATTGTGTTTGGATAATAACTCAAGAATGCTTTGGCCTAGGATCATGAAAGGTGATAGGGAGGTTGATTATGGCCCCTATTGTTTTTGAGGTCTGTACGTCAAAAGTCAAGGTCACAGTGACATGGAACAGTTAAACAGTTGCTAGACGATAACTCAAGAATGCTTAGGCCTAGAATCAGGAAAAGTGATAGGGAAGCTTGTCATGACCAGCAGAGGACCCCTATTTATTTTAAAGTCATTAAGGATGTAGGAGCGATTTTTTTCTAACGTTAAGAATTTTTTCATACTCTTTGAGCTTGAAGAACATTAGTTTCTAAGACAAACAAGAGAAGAAAAAACACAGCTCACCGATCTCGTTTTATTTTTATAGGGTATTTTCTTCACCCACAGTTCAAGCATTTCTGAAATTTTGTAAAATTGAAAAAATGGTGGTATTTTATAAAACATATAATATCCCATTTAATGTTGTAGGGATTTCATGTCTTACAGGTTAATATGAATACAAGGTGATGTCAGTATTATATAAGCATAAATATCACAAACAAATCTCTTTCATTTTTACATGTGGACATAATTACCCCACCCACTTTATTTTCAATAGAAAAAAATGTATTTAGATCTACAAAAATAATTCTGACGGTAAGATTTTCAAAATATTTTGCATCCTTAAGTCAAACTTCAAGTTCACATTGGCTACGAACAATTAAAAAATTTCCGGACGATAAATCGAGAATGCTTGGTTCAAGGATCATGAAAGTTAGTATAGTAGAGAGGCTAATCATGACAAGCTGATGACCACTATTGATTTGTTGTCAGTCAGTCAAAGGTCAAGGTTACAGTGTCCCAGAACAGTTAAACCGTTTCCAGAAGATAAGTTGAGAACGCCTTGGCCTAAGATCACAAAAATAATAGGGAGATTGATCATGACAAGTAGATGACGTCTGTAGATTTTGTTGGCAGTAGGCCAAAGGTCAAGGTCACATTGACCTGGAACAGTTAACATTTACCAGACGAAACCTTAAAACGCTTTGGCTTAAGATCACGAAACTTATTAATGGAGGTTGCTCATGTCCAGCAGATGACCCCTGTAGATTTTGAGGTCAATAGGTCAAAGTTCAAGGTCACACTGAACCAGAACTCTAGAACTTTTGTTTACGTTAAGCAAATAATTTCTGTTCCTTGTGTAATTACTGAATACATCAAGGGGGCATTTCGTATTCTTCGAGCTCTTGTTTAATAAAATTTTGATATTATGCTGGACTTCATTTAACCAAGGAGTAATTTATTGGACCTCACTTGGCAATTTGACGTCATAATTGACGTCAGAATGCTCTCATACCGGTATGCGCTTCAAACGTTGTTTATCGCAGAATATACAAAGCTTGATTTACTTTTTTTGATTAACTGCCACGTTAGAATGCTTGTTTATTTTTGGTTAATGTCTAATCTGAACAGTCCTCTCATTTATGTAATCGCGGATTATCAACTATACTCCACAAGTAATTGCCGACTTCTCCACATGGATCTGAGGGAGGATGAATGATTTCATACATAATACACGCCTTATTAGACTAGCCACTAAATGATAATAATATATTTTTACATTTTTCCATTTTTTTGACGAATTTAATTTCATAGAGACAAAAGCCAGTCTATTTTAGAGATTTTTACAGAGAAATGATGTTGAAATTATCATATGATATTGGACATAGAATATGACTGGCTCTTTTTCCTATATTTAATCATAAAAATGTAAAAAAGGAAGATATATCATAGTCTAGGAGCTAGTCTAACGCCTTATATCAAATCATCACGGAGAACAAACTCCAGACTTTATCGAGCTTCGCAGTTAGGACGCAACTTTTATACACAATAGACGCAGTAATTGGACGTTGGGGGTTCTACCCGCGCGATGAAATAATGCACAGAAAGACATTTGGAGTCTTCTCCGTCAGAGATGGAAAGTCGCCATATTTTGACCTTTAAATGTGTCAATGCGACGTTAAACCCAACAAAAACAAAACAAAAATTCATATAAGGTTTGTAGATAATTTGAGTTATCGCATAGTGCGGCAATTTGCCTTTGATCTTTACAGTATGTTAAACATGGTAACACACATTATCATTACAAATATGTGCTGATATTTTACAAAACTGACTGTTACGATATATAACAACACGGGAATCTCTATGGAGTTTCAAAACTGTTGTGATATATATCAGCACAGTAAAACTGTTCCGATATATATCGCAAGACCTTTCTCTTACCGTGGCCAGGTCATATCGAGGGAGTATAATTTTTTCCTTTCAATTTACAGTTCACAGAGAAAGAATTATCACAAACACCAACATTCATAAAGAAAAAGCATAAATAAACTAGAATATTTCAAAGACTTGATAGTTATTGTCAAATTCCGAAATACATCAATTGAGTTTTTTCTTTCAAATGTTTCTTTTTCTTTATTTCTTTTACAAACAAAACAACAAGTTTTACAATATGTTTGACCAATGAAATGCAAAGATTTAAAACCGATGCAGAAATCTGTTGGATACTTTTATCTGGGGAACCGTTTCCTAAAACAGAAGTTTCAGTCAGCGAGGCGCAGAAAGGTAATCAAAAGTGTAAAAATAATAATTAAAAAATTTAAATGAAAATAATATATAAGTTTAAATGATAAAACTATGCGATACAGTTATAATATGTAATGCTCGTGTGTTACGAGGATATATCAGAGCTAGGGGTACATCTCGGTATTTTTCTCTGCACATATCTCTCTCGGCCTACCGGCCTCGACGATAAGTGCAGAGAAAAATACCCTCGATGTACTCCTAGCCCTGATATATCCTGGTAACAGACTCTCAAACATACTACAACTATTACTTCTTTAAAGTATGCTGTTCACATCGGTGTTGACACGCACAAGAATACCAAAATAGTGTAATCCAGTTGACAGTGTTTTTAGCTCGACTATTCGAAGAATAAATAGAGCTGTCCTACTCGCCATTTCATTTAAGTATGCACATGTGCGACGGCCTCATGCATAAAATGCTATGTTTCCACGCATATTAATAGCCAGCTTATACAGAATAAATGTTTCCCCTAAATAGAAATTTAATCCGAATATTATTATATTTTAGTATGCACGTATTTTCCCAACCATTGCCCGACCCTGGATTCTTAATATTCATATCAGTCCAATGTAAATAAAATCATAGAAAAATCCAAAAAGAAAGACAAATTATATTAAGGAAAACAATCCCTTTTTTTTTCAAAGTATGTGGTTTTGATGCACACCCCCAAATTGATACGCGCCTGGATACCCAATTATTTTATATCCGTTGATGCAGAAATCATTCCTGAACAATTTTATGTATCATATTGGTGTATATGTCTAAAGCTAAGTTGAAGACGTTTTGAAATACATTTCCGAAAAGTTTCTTAAAACGAAAATAGTATGGTCCCCGCTTTTACCTCGCGACTCTTTCAGAAAATAACAGAGCTGTGGATAAATCCAGGAGGTGCGTGAATACAAATGGGGATTGCAAGAATTGCAATGGCCAGTGGAGGGAGATAACTTCTACTTTAATATGATATCAAAATCATATGCTGATTGTAAAAATTTACAAAGTACTATTTCACCTTAAGACAACTTTTGATATGAAATACTTCATTACATTTCCCATTTTTTCTTTCTTTGTTCATTTTTTTTTCAAAATATGGTGCTTTGATGCTCACACCTGAGTTGGTACGCACCTGTAATGCTAGACTCATTCCTGAAAGAAATGAAGAAATATATACATCGTATTTTAAATATGTGTTAAACTAACAACGTCCGTGTGATTTTAACGGCCACATGCCGAACCGCAAAAAATGCCTACTACCCGCCCCTGCCCTGTTTTTCTTTTCTTTTTTATTTTTATATATATAATTTATCAGCTCGTTTATCAGCTCGCCACTGCCCTGCTTTTTTTAATGAATCAACTCGTCGTTAAACATTTGATTTTAATGCACTACACAGAAATATTACCTTGACATTAATTTCAATAATGCTGTTTTGCTCAGTTACTGAAACACTTTATACAGAATAATTATTTTCTTGAAATGAAAATAAACACATTTTCATCAAAATGTTTTTACATTTTAGTAGGCACCCATGCGTTGGCCTCATGCTACGCACCAGAAAATAAAGTTTTGAAAGTAGATGCAGAAGTCATTCTGAATCATTTTATGCATTATATAGGTATATCATATATACCTACAATTACGCCGCCCGTGGTGTTATAAAATCATAGCCATTAATCGTATGATTCTAACGTGTATTTACTCATTACTAGCCGCCCCTGGATTTCTAAAGTTCATAAAGTTCATACCAGTTTATAATATTCGGTTTAAAAATAAATATACGAAAAAGTATTAAAACTATTCTAAAAAGGAGTGAGTCTTTTTTTCTGAAAACAAATTTTTCTTCAAACTGTATGGCCTTGATGCACACACCGAGTTGCTACGCACCCGAATATTTAAATATTTCTAGCCAATATCATTCCTGATAATCTTGTGCGTGGTATTGGTATATATGTCTAAAACTAACAACACCCGTATGATTGTAACATTCGCTGAACTTCATATATCTCAATCAAAATGGCGTCAATTATTTTTAATCCGCCCCTGGTTTCAAGAAAGACGTATCAGCTCATTACCATTTCGTTTAAATGCAGTACACAAACATATTTATAATTGATTTCGAAGATAGAAAGATTTCTGATAATTCAAGCACTGTGAAACGGTGTTCATCACATTTCATATTGAGATGCAACTTGGATTCAATGTTCAATGTCTTTTGGGACCATGGAGTCTATTCTGGAAAAATGCCAGCATCCCAGGACCAGTTTTTTACGCTTTAATACAAGCAGTTGTAGTGAATAGATTCTTGTGTGGCCAATTATATAATGGATTATAGTAATTGGCTTATTACATTTTATTATACAATTTAGTTAATATGATACTAAAATGTGTCAGCTTCGTTTAAGTATTGTGTAAAGATGGAAAGAGTTGCAACGAATTTACGCGGGCAAGTTGTCACGTGACCCGGATAGGGGATGGAAATGTACGTGTAGACATCTGAGATTTCTTTGTGGCTTGTATGTCTGCTAGAAGAAGTAGTTGTACTTGTAGTATAAGCGTATGAAAATGTCTTTCATTGTTTTGACTCGGAATGTGTATTTAAAAGGCAGTATTGCGTTGACCTAGTCACTAAACTATTTTTACACATTTCTTTCTCATTCATCTCTTCAAAAATGCACATGAAGCATAACCTAATGTTCAATAGCATTTACGAAAACAAACCGAGGTTGACTATTGAAAAAACTCAAATTTCGTCTAATACAAATTGTTGATTATTCCAATTGATATAGAATAATATTAGTGCAAAAATTGACAGCCCTGCATATTATGTAACAATTACTCTGACATTTAATGTAGCACATGTTATAAGCAGACAATCAATACTTAGTTCAATTATTTCTTCCCCACTTGATACCTCGGTACGTTTGAACTGCTATGTATGCCCAATGCTATCTTCTAGCCAAGTTAAGACAGAAAGTTGTTTCATAAACACAGATGAGTTATCAACAAAATCCTAATATTATACAGTCTAGTAATATAGTGGTTGTTGTAGACATGAAAAACAAACATCAAAATGATCTAGATGAAACAATTACATAAATAGCAACGAAAAAAGCAGATATTACACAGGTATTTTTTTATATGAGCAGTACCGATTAAAGGTATCGTTCCCAATGCCAAAAGGTGTCCACTTTTCCCAGTCGTCAGTAAAAAAAATCCCATTTCCAAAAATTAAAACTGTAAATATATCGGCCCCCAAATGAAATGCACCGCATTGTGATTTTTTACGACTGCGTAGATTTTATAGGCGCCATAAATATAAATACTCTCCTATTGTTTTCACACACGGGCATTTCGTAATTACCGTTGTAATTTTAACAGTCGCATTTTATATACTTCAACTGCAGCCATTGTAACGTCGATACTATTAATTCAAAAACTATATTTATTTGGTTTAAATGATTGCTGTGGTAATAACACATTAGCAGAGCCATTGCTTGTCTCTTATTGTTTGTTTTTTTTTCAAGCTATTTTAGCTTGCCTATATAACAAATTGGTAGACTTATTGGACGGACTCGCCATTGCGTCGGCGTCCGCGTCTCCGTCGGCGTCTCAATTTGGTTAGGTTTTAGTATATAAGCTTGTATCTCAGTAACCAGTTGATGGAACGGATTAAAACTTACATACACAACTCTATTTTCCTTTTTCTAAAATGATATGCCCATGTTTCGATTTAATACAGTTTTATTAAGATTTTTGTATGTAAGCTGGTATGTCAATACCCAATATTGTGAATGTATTGAAACTTTACACATGTGTTCACTGTTCTGATCTAACATGTAGTGTACAGGTTCCATAACTCTACTTGATATCTTTAGAAAAGCACGCCTCATTTTCGACATAGAAGTTCTTTGTTAAGCTTTTATATGTAAGCTTGTATCTAAGTAACCGCTGATGGGAACAGATGGAAACTTCACACACTTTTCAACTGGCATTAGCTGATATGCACTGTGTAAGTTCAAAAACTCTGTTTTGCATATTTACAAAATTATGCCCCTTTTTCGACTTTTCTATTAATTCAATTTACAAGTATGTTGAATAGTCGAATGTTTTTATCCTCCGACGACAGCTCTTGTATTATTTTTTACTATTTACGCAAAATGTGCATAACTGCAGTATGGTGCTTGCGCATAAAAGGTCGGAGTTGGTACTAATACAGACTCCAGTAACGGGATGCAGAACTGTTTGAAAACATATAAAAGAAATATTTCTGTTTTGAAACTTTAAAAGAGTGCATTTTTCTGATGACTTTTAATTGCATTTCTCGTTGAATTCTAGTTATACAAAAAGCATACACTTGGTTGTAAGATCTATCTATTAAATTATTTGGAGCATTTCAAGCATTGACATTATATTACAAATCATTTCGAAAACCAACGGATAAATTATATAAAATTTAGTTTTTTTAATAGTCACTTTTCTTCTACATTCCATTGCCAGTGTTAACTGCTCATTTAATGTTTTCTCTTTATTGTATTTTTGAAAGTATATATTTTAATCTATTTAAAGTCGATACAATGTATAACTTATTCTATTTCGTTTCTTAGTAAACAAAAAATAAAAATAATACAACTATTTTTTTGCGGGCATTTTTCATCAAAAATTGCCGATCAATGATATTAAAAAGAATGGTTGATTATACATAAATCGATCACTAATTTTCAAAACTAGGGCTCTGGATGATTGATTAAGTCTGTACTTATTCTCTTACAGCAATAATTTTTAGTATATTTTTGCCGGAATTACTGCTAGAATTAACATTATCAACAGTCATGAATTACCTGTCGTTTTAATTTTGTCTTAAGCCGCCATATCACGTCAATACTTTTACCAGTCGCATGCCTGAAAAAAGATACACTTGAAATTTTGATTACTCACTTCAGTCTACAATGTTGTATATGTTTCTATATTTCTCTGTATTTTTTTCTCACGGCGTGTGTTTTCGTACAAAGAAATGCTCTAATTCATCAAACGTCTTCATACCATAAACGACGTCAATGTGAAAACTTCACTACAATATTGTAATGCCAAAACCTATGTAATAGCTTTATTTCACTCCTCTCACGACGTCAGACATGAGGTAAAAAGAACATATCGTGTATGCGATGTGATTGTGACTTCTGCTGAAAAAAAAAATGTTTCATGAAACATCTATATCATAATTCAGAATATGGTTTGATATTTTTCTATCAAGCTTAATATTCTTAGCTACATATCATAGTAATGAAAAATGTTTCGTTAATATAACCTTTATTTATTGATTGCATGTGACATTTTCTCACAATCTTGATATGCTTAAGTATATATCGTATTAGAGTAATATTATGTTTAGTTAGACAAAAAAGGGAAATGGAATTGATATTTAAAATTAGGGCTGTCAAGTTTAGTACATTTTGGCTCATTAAAATTTCACATACTTTGATTTGAATAATGCTATGTCTGTAAATCTCCTCCAAATTCATACAGGTATGATATAGAAACTAGATATATTTGTTTGACTTGCTGACCGGTTTTCCATAAACAATTTAAATATTTATTCTCTTTTGTATATTCTTTAAACACATCAATACAGGGGAAATTGAGATGTTATTTAGATAATCATTTTATAAAATGCCGATTTAGCATTATGCTATCTTTTTAAAAATCGTAACGCAATTCATTGTCATTTTCATAGTAGGCGTGATGCAATGCCAATATTATTGAGTGGTAAGAGCACGTTGCTTTGTACTTATTGAATATATCTCGTATAATAATATAAATAGTTGCAAGTATAATTATTCAAAAACAGATCAGCTTTGATCATGAGCTAAATACTCAACTTAACTATACATTCCTCGACTATGTAATAGGTCAGCGATATTTACGAATGTGACAAGTAGAGTTTTATACACAACTGTAATGCGAGTTAAGTCTAATGAGCTTGTAATGCAGTGTCGCACGCGAAGAATATACTTCAGTAATTGAATAAGTCTTTGTGTTTGTGTCTCTTTGAAAGCTTACAATAAAAATCTTAAATTGAAAACATAATTCAATTACAATACATTTTGTCTTTTAATTCATCAAACTGTTATGTATACATCTCATATAAGATAAACACTGATAATATTTTTTTTTTTTTTTTTTTTTTTTTTTTTGTAAGGAAGCTGTAATTTAATGAAAATTTACATTTACCTTTGCTGTTTATTAACTTAAAATGTCCCCAATAAAAACATTGCACTTCGTAAAAAAAACAAAAACAGATGATGTCATGTATACGACCAACATTTCACACCTTCCTTTGCTTCGGATTTTTTATCTGTTATATTCTATATGTTTAAGTCTTTTAAATGAAAATTAGCAAAATATTACCTTGCTCAGAGATGTTAGAAAACTTCGCATTGTATTTATTTATTACCCCTCGTAAACTATTATAAAGGTTTGCATGTGAAATTATTTAAAATAAGATCACGAAATCAGCTTTGATCTTGAGCAAATTACTCTACATAAGTACACATACCTTCATAGTTTTCAGCTATAAAATATAGTGAAGCGAATATTTACGAATGTGAGAAGTTTCATTTAGATCTTAAATGTAGTGCATTTTTACACAACTTTATTGCAATTCTATGTCTCAACGAGGTTGTAATGCAGTGTCGCCCGCGAATAGTATCTATAGTTTAGTAATTAAATTAACTACTCGTGTTTTTATCTTTTAGTAAGCTTAGATCTAGAGTAAAACCCGTCATTTATTGCAATTCACATATTTTGAGTTCATCTGACTGTTATGTATACATCTCATAAAGCATATACGCAGGTCTTACATATTTTTGAACTTATTATTATTTTTGCGCTGTTCTTTCATGCATTATCAGGTTCAATCTTTCGTCAACATATGAAATCATAATCGCTACATTTGCAGGTATGTTTTTATAGTAATCATTTAAGTGACTGCAAGGTTTTTTTTGCAAAATAATAATAATATAAATATTTACATTCTTCTTTCTATTGAATAATGTGTATTTTACTGTTGTATGTCCATCCTTGTTTTCCTTAAGTCCGAGGGTTTTGAGCTAAACAGTATAGTTCATGCGTGCATGTTCTGAAAGTAAGACGAAAGATAAACGAGCAGTGCCCATTAAACCATCTGACCACACGATAACATTTTTCCTCATACAAAACAGTCATTAATGTTTATCTTTTATCTGATTTTCACAAAATATTTTATACGATTACCTTGAGTGTATATCGTAAGATACCTGACGCAAATATATCCAGTATTGCCTGCAGCAAAAATGGTCAATGTGAGATTGGATACCTATATTCCGCGTCTGCATAAGATTATATAGTTATAAAGGGATGTGCGTAAATGTGTAATTAACATACATTTATTATAGATGTTAATATTTACCTTTATTAGAAGTAGTATACAAGAATTTGATAAAGCTAATACACGAAGAAAAATTCATTATACTGAAACGATTTGAAATAAAACTGTTACTCAATTACTATGAAGCTTTAAAACAGACAATGAAGATGATGATTAAACGGGTTTTTTTATTGCATACTATATTTAGGTATATGCCGCATCGCCCTCTTTCTTTCTGTTTTTCGTTTTTTTCGGTTTAAGTATATAGGTAATATAACTCCTTGAAAATATCGCCCAAAGCAACAGTGTCAAAATTTGAAATGTGTGATCAAATTCAAACACAATATATATTATATTCGTGATAATTTCTGGTGTGTATGGTGCACCGATTCAACTTTTCTGTCAGATCAAAAATGCTTCCCAATATGTTGCATTACATTAAACTTCGGTACACGTTTTATAACTTCATTCAACACAACAGTTAATGCACCGTTTTCGTTTCTTTTGAAAATAATTTTATTTCAGTAGTTTTATTGATCATAATGAATGAAACCGAAAAACTGCCTTTATTTTTATGACGTTCATCTGAAGTATGAATCGCGGATTTGTTTAGAGTTAAATGTTATCAATCTGGTTCATAGTAGAGACTAAGACATATCGCAATGTTAATAAATGGTAAAATATTGACGTACGCAAATAGGTATTGACATTTATATATTATGCTGCTGAAATATACAATGTGTTAGATTTTATACTGTTCACAGGGAAAACTGGAAGCTTAACGTGAAATAACTACTACATATTTAAAGTCTTAAGACCACGTTTGAGTTTAACTACGAATTATAAGAATAAACGTCGACCTAGTAAGCCTCAAAATCTGTTTTACTTATTTTGTTTTAATTGGGTACCTTGAATATATATACTTAAAAAAGCGTCTTCCATGTTTCCGAACATTCTAAAGTTCATTGCAAGATAAAATATATTTTTTGTATTCTTTTGATGTCTTACCTAATTCAAATGTTGTACAAAGCTATAAATATTCGTTACAGATAAATAAACGTTTCTGAATTGTATACATTTTCTCCATTTTCCGTAGATGGAAAACGAACAAAAACCGCTTGAAGAGACACAATCATCTCTCAATTATTTAACCATTAGTTATATGTTGAAACATCTATCTTTCAAAAGCAAGAAAATGATGTATGCTTGAACGCTTTATTTTAACGAATCTAAAAAGAAAACCAATTTTCGGGAGTTTTAGTACACAGAATGACACGTAACGTCTATACGCCTTTACTTATTGAAATTTTGAAACTAGTTTTTTTTTCTCTGTCCGGGATTTCCATCGCTTATTTGACATTTTAGCCTCTGACAAAATATCCGTGAATGCAGAAAAAATATATTTGTTGTTGCCATCGTTCAAAAATTCTAATATTATTTACGTTACCCGTTTAAAAATGCGGAATGTATGGCTTGTTATAGCATAATGTGCTTTAAAAACTACATTTTCTCGGAGAATCTATGACCACGACTGTTTTACTGCAATCAATACTTATGACGTTCATAATTACGAATACATTGACGTTAAGACAATATTACGTCCATGTACATACGTATACATTTACGTTAGGCGGTAACGATATATTAAATACACATCGTTATGGCAAGTTTTAAAGACATAGTACTCAGTTTATTCAAGAAAATACAAAGGAATATCAATTTTCTAAGTTGGAAAGTTTCCAAAATCTACAATATACAAGAAAAGGCACTTAAAGTATCCCCCAGCGCCTTTCCTCCTCTTAATAATCTACAATTGTACAACGTTACAAAGGTACGTTTTATGTAGTATTCAAGAAAAATGCGGACAGAAATAAAACTTTCCACAAAACAATCTCATTTTCTCAGTACTAAAGTCCGTTGATTCTGACAAAGTCCAAGAAAATGTTATACTTTCTTCCCTAAATACTTTTCAAACGATGATTAAGAAGGTTTACATGTATAGCTGTCATAGTTATTTTTATGTAAAAAAATATATCGTAGATACGTATTTTTTTTTTTAAATCAAACATAAAGTTAAGTCATATTCAAAAATGTTGATTAGGGTTAAACTAAATCCAGTCGAATAATTTTGTAGCAATTTAAAAGGGCCTAAAAATAAATAAAAGGTTAACAGGTTGGTACAGGTCTCCTTATGTCAACGGGTTTTAGGCTGCAGATTCTACTTCATTACTTTTGAAGTAATTTTGGTACAAATGTTACGACTCAATTCTAAAGGAATTAATGAACGTTTTCTTTAATGCTATTGAATTCATTTTTATTTCACTGATTTTGTTTGCGATAATATTGAAAATATTCGAGTTCACAGAGTGCGTATGTAAGAATTCTAGTTTCCGCTCTCATCAAACGGGACCCAGTGTGACATCAATTTTATTGCACCCGGATACTTCAATTTTGATCCTGTATTTATATAACCATCAAAATTAAAACAAAATAGACATGTTCCTCGACATATAGACAAAGATTAAAGTCACATTTAAGACAACTGAAAAAAAAAGAGAAAAAAGATGACATTTTGAGTTGTAATGAGTTCGTGTAAATATCTTTCTGTCTTTGCTAAACTATGTTTCCGCACTAAGAATATGTATTGAGGAAAGCAGCGGTAAAGTATTTAGATACCTATGTGCAAAATGAACGACTAGTTGATATATTTAAAAGTTGAGTTCTGTATACGGCCCCTTTCTTCTTGACAGTTGAATTATTTCTTCCTATATCAAATTGTTACTGAGATATGAGATGTTACAGATCAATCACTGTTGTACAGTTGAAATCTACTGTCACCAACGAAATCGTTGATAAAAATGTAAGAAAGAAAAGCGGTGAGAATAAAAGAATAAATAGCTTCATTATATTTGTAGTTAATATCATAATTGCCACATTTTACTTCTGATGTTTGTTCGCTCAGTCATGCCAGGGTCATTATGTAATGAATGTCCGCAAAGTCGGTGCTAGTGGGCATGATCTGGTGTTGCAATTTATCATTTCGTTAACAGACTCAATCTTTCATATTCATGTAATAAGGATATATTTTGTTATAGTATCTGCTGTAAATAAAGTATTTCTATGTTTCTTAAAATCCTTGAAACTTTAAACACGTTTGCACTCATTAGTATAGTAGAGTATGAATAAATTCAGTATTTGAAAACACACATGTAACAGATAATAAATGTTAAATAACATTAACATTAGTTCGTTGATTTTCTTAAGACCTCTACTGTACTTTGTTAAATTATTTCTATCATTAAAACACAAGGAACTTTATGGTCTCTAATGAGCAAAAATGCGTAAGGTGACATGCCACCACAACTGATCATATTGCGAAACATAAGGCTGAAAAAATATATCATGTATTGTTGAAGGTAAAGAAAGACAGATTTATATTAAACTAACCATATACATGTATATGGTAAATGCAAACGAGAAAGTAGACAGAAATTATGTATGAAATGAATTATCCATTAAAATTAGCCATTAGAATGTGGGTCCGTTTCTGTTAGCCAATATTTAAAACATCTAATTTAACATAATCAACGGTATTCGACTGTATATGGTAAATGCAAACGAGAAAGTAGACAGAAATTAGGTATAAAATCAATTATCCATTACATTTGGGTCAGTATTTGTTAGCTAATATTTGAAACTTCTAATTTTACCTAAATCCTTTCGCATATTATAAAGATAATCAGCTTTTATTTAGAAGATAATTCAAGACATTCTTGTTTCTTCGGTTACATATAGACGACATCAGTCTCATTAAAGAAAAAAAAAACACTGTATGGGTTGTGAAATGGGCATTTACTTATACTGTTTGCTAGTAAATATGTATTTAAGATCGCATAATCATTCTTTTTTCAAATTGAATTACACCCTTTGCACAAATCTGGGAATTTATCCGCCACTTGACAGATGAAACCTTTTGTCTAGGAAACGAAAAAGAGAAACGTGTTGCGGCCTTTAAACGAATAGATATACATTTTCTTTTAGTTTTCTATAAAGTAAAGTATATGTTTAATAAACGAATACGAAACCCTTTTCATGTCCAAATGAATGCGGAAAAATATTCAGTAGGAAATGTCGAAATGGTGGCGTTGTTTTACAAAAATGCATTTGATTATACATTAGAAGAATTTGTGCTTCAAACAAAAATTAACCATCATAATAGAATTATAAACAACAATTATAAATACATATGTTTAATAAAAAAATATACGTATTAAACTCTAAATATATACGTGATTTCGTCAGTCAAGTATTAGCCTCAGAACAACCTTTTTGGCTATAATAATGACAGGATTTGCAAGCAAATCTTTAAGTAAGACCTACATGTACTTTTTAAAAGGGCATAAAGTACATGCGCGACATTTGTCTATCCGATTATAAATTTTATCACTGAAACAATACAAGGACCTATAAAGATTATTTAATAGTGATCAACTAATGTTAAAGATTTGAGTACGTATAACTCTCCAAAATAAGTTCTGCAACTTTAATCAAATCAAAATCAGAAATTTTGTATTGCATTCATAATGAAGATTGTCAGCCACAGTATGATTTTAAAGCAGCAGACGGTAAATTAAAATGAAGAAGGTAAATCGTTTTCGTTTATGTGTCAGCGTACCTGAGATGTAATTATAATTTTGGTCTGTAATTTACCTGTACCTGACACGCAAGGGACTACTATAAATGTCATTACGAATTTGTAAACACTACTGAGGTCCTGGGATGAGCAAGTCCAATAAAGATATAATCTATAAATAGTGTCTGATGTTTAGGTATACCAACTTCGGCGATGATTAAACACTGGTTTTCTTGTATCTTGGCCATGTAACAACGTAACGAATAAAGAACTTTAATTCTATGTCTCCGTGGTCCTCTAGAATATAGTCCATATCAACATATTTTGCCACTTCCCCGCCTGTAATATGCAATTTTCTTGCCAGATATAAGCTTAATTTATGCTTGGTTGTAAAAAGAAATGTCTGTGGATGATGTTAATCCATTTGATGTGCTTCATATCGAACGTTGCCCCGAAGCAGTTTGGTAAAATGAAACAGAAATTAGGTATTTTCTGATGTCTTCCTATGCAGTCAACTGCACACAAGAGGCCAGCAAAAGTAAACAAGAGGGCCAAAATGGCCCTAGGTCGCTCACCTGAGAAACACACCATAACACGTTTGACCTAGTGATTTAATGGAAACAAATATGCTGACCAAATTTCATAAAGATTGGACCAAAAAACTTGGTATGTTAAGTGTAAACAAGTATGTTCTTCAATTTGTCCTAGTGACCTAGTTTTTGAGCAAAGATGGCCTACAATCGAACTTGACCTAGATTTGATCAAGGCAATCTTTCTGACCAAATGTCATCAACCTTGAAAAGTACAGTCTCTATCGCATACAAAACGTTTTTCTTTGATTTGTCCTAGCGACCCAGTTTTTGATCCCTGATGACCCATATTCAAACTTGACCTTAGTTTTATGAAGGCGATCATTCTGACCAAATTTCATGAATATCAATTGAAAAATACAGTCAGTATTGCATACAAAAGGCTTTTCTTTGATTTGATATAGTGCATAAGTTTTTGACCCCAGATGACTATTTTTCGAACTTGACCTTAATTTTATCAAGTCAATCTTGCTGACCAAATTTCAAGAAGATCAATTGAAAAATATAGTCTTCATTGCATATAAAAGGCTTTTCTTTGATTTGACCTTGTGATCTAGTTTTTGACCCCAGATGACCCATAGATTTTAACAAGGCAATCATTCTGACTAAATTTATGAATACCCAGTGTAAAATGCAGCCCCTATTGCGTACACAAGGTTTTTCTTTAATTTGACCACGTGACCTAGGTTTTGATCCCAGATGACCCATATCAAACTCATCCTTGATTTCATCTAGGCAAACATTCTGATTAAATTTCATGAAGCTCCAGTGTTAAATGCAGCCACATTTGCATACACAAGGTTTTTTCTTTGATTTTACCTAGTGACCTAGTTTTAGACCAAAGATGACACATATTTATACTTTAACTTGACCTAGATTTAATCATGGCAATCATTTTGATTACAATTCATGTAGATCAATTAAAAATACAGCTTCTATCGCATACACAAGGGTTTTTTTTACTTTGACATGACCTAGTGACCTAGTTTTTAAACCCACATAACCCATTTTCAAACTTGACCTAGATTTTACCAGGCAATCATTCTGACAATATTTCATGAAGATCAGCCTCTATCGTATACACAATGTTTTTCTTTGATTTGACCATGTGACCTAGTTTTTTTTCCAAATATGACCTTTTTATCGAACTTGGCCTAGATTTCATCAAGATAATCATTCTGATCAATAATCATGAAGATCAATCGAAAAATACAGCCTCTGTCGCATACACGAAGTTTTTCATTGATTTGACCTAGTGACCTAGTTTTTGACCCCATATAATCCATTTTCAAACTTGGCCTAAATGAAATCGAGAATTTTGAAGTGGTATTTGTGAAATCATGAAATCGTGAATAATTGAATTCTTGAATTGTTGACAGTCATGTACGAAAGACCGGTGGTGACATTTCAATTTCAAGAACTCACGATTTCTGAGTATGAATTGGTGAAGTAGAAATCATGAAGTATTTAAATGAAATTGTGAACTCTTGAAGTGGTATTTGTGAAATCATGAAATCGTGAATAATTGAATTCTTGAATTTTTGACATGACATACGGGAATCGTGAATTCATGAAGTTGTGAAATATTGAATAATTGAAATCTTGAATTCGTGAAATTCCAAAATATTGAAATCTGGAATAATTGAAATCGAGAATTTTTTGAAATTGTGAATTACTGAAATATTGAATTATTGAATAATTGAAATATTGAATTTTCGGCATGAAATATGGAAATCGTGAATTCATGAAGTTGTGAAATATTGAATAATTGAGCCCAAACAAAACTTAAGAGAAAATTATAAATCCTTTCTTAATTATATAACGAGGATTAACAAGTTTTCGGGTCTAGCTCTCATAAATGTTCATAGGGGACAAAATAAAATTACACCGCCGACGTGCATGTATCGACAACGCCTAATAAATATTTAATTTTATATCTGATAAGCTAGGAAAATTAATTATAAATGCAAATGTTCGAAAAAGGTGATACAGTTTTTACCAAATCAAGTGTGGTAATTACTAAAAGTAAAATGAAAGGTTAGCCGGTTTCCGCTTCATTTAGATATGAAGTAATTTCGGTACAAAAATTACAACTTACCTATAAAGGAGTTGATGAACTGTTTTGAATGCTATTGAATTCATTTTTATTTCACTGATTTTGTTTACTCAAATATTTGAGTTCATATAGTACGTTTCTCATCAAACAGGGCCCACAGTTAGATCATGTATATTGCACACGTGCGAGTGGTTGAATTTGCTCGTTTCCACTCTTTATTTTTTGGCACCTGTAGACCTTACATGGGGCAGGTACTTCGTTTCGCCCCGTTGATAATTCATTAGTACTCCTTTGCATGTTCTCTCTGTCGGACCTAGAATGGAATAGTTTGGAATTGGGAAATTGGTATGTAAACCTTCTTTCGTAGTTTCAAATTCAGTATAAAAAACATTCAAAATATATAATCTTTAATTTCTATTTTCTACTTCGTTTTGTTGAGATTTTGTATTCAAAATAGATACAAACATGTTCCTAAACACTGACATAAGTGCTGATAAGGTGTAAAAAATATTGAATCATCATGTAATTAAATGAGAACAATTCAAAATAGCCTATTGTTAGGAAATGACCCCGAATGATCTTGCAACAAAACTTTCTGCTATATTATCAAAGCTTTCCTTTCTTCAATAAATAAAGTAATATTGCCACTTATTTTATGAACCACACAAAAAAAGTTTCAAAGTAATATTTTGTCATTTCG
The DNA here is from genome assembly GCF_021730395.1 of Mercenaria mercenaria. Classification (NCBI taxonomy): domain Eukaryota; kingdom Metazoa; phylum Mollusca; class Bivalvia; order Venerida; family Veneridae; genus Mercenaria; species Mercenaria mercenaria. Next base: position 63,927,029 of record NC_069368.1, on the reverse strand, counting down.
ATTGAAAATTTGACAGTACCACAGGCATATATTATGAGCCATGAAATTCTATAGTTGTTGTTTTTAACCTTTACTCTGATTTATTATAATGCACTGGTCCATCATTCAATTTGGGCAGAACCATTTATCATTTAAAGGGGTGTTTACTAACAACTAGCTTACTGAATAGCAAAGAGTGTAGATCATTATCAGCCTGCACTGGCCAGAAAGGCAGAATAACTTGCCGCCAGCAGGCTAAAGGCTAAAGCAATTGCAGAAACCGTAAAACGTCTCCTGTCATCTAAAGCCTAAACACGTGATACAAATACATTGCTTATCAAAATCTGTCAGTTTCAGTTATTTTCGACAGGAAGAATCAATAAGACCGACCATATTGTTTTGGTAACTTTAGCATTATTAACCTTTAACTAATTAAAAATCTACAGTGACCACTTCGTGACTTCGTCTTTCCAGCATTTTTAAAATGTAATCTACTAACCGCTAGAAAACATCACAGTACATGAAGTATGATAGCTGTTTGATAGCTCTAAACAGAATCATTCCCTACTTAATGATTGGAACCCGTTTTAGCTTAAAGGTTATTGTAACATTGACAGTTTAGCATATAACCAAAAGGTCATTTTTCAACCATAAGCACTTATCCCACGAGGTTCGGCAGACTTATAGCCAAGTTGTGTCTAGTTATGTTTTTGTTATTGATTGTAAAGTATTTTCAGTATTGTGGTTAAGGTAAACTTGTCATTTGACCTTTTGATTCAGCACAGTTCGAGCCATATCCTGGCCACTGACTATTATCCTGTAAAGACTGACTGACAAAATGAGTTAAACAATATTCTGTATTAAGTGCAAAATAAGCCGGTGTTCAATGCCTTATTTTATCGTGTCCTCATCCTTGCAGAGACCCCATGCAACATCACGTGAACATGACAAAATAACTTTTTGGATGTTGTTCCACATTCCGTTGTGCTGTTAATGAGATAACAGTACGAAATAGCATTGTGTTAAATAATTATGTATTCGATCTGTCATGCTGGGGCGACAACAAAAAGACAAGACAAATTGTTTTGTGTCAATAAAATAACAAAATTAATGTAGCTTTTGAAAATAGAGGTACTTAAATCAAAGTACACATTAATTAGTACATAACTGAGCCTATCCTTTTCTTATTTTATTAAATTTGGTTGAGGAAAAATGTAATTTTATCTTGTAGTCAAGATGACATTTAGGTAGCCGTATAAACAAGAGGCGAAACAATGACTACATAATTTGTTGTGTTCTCGTGATGGTACATGGTACCCCACAATAATGACTACACTACAGAATGTTTCATAGTTGTACACACATGTTGTTGCATTGTACCAAGATGACAAATAGGAAATGACTGCCGGAAACAAAAACATCGCTTACGGATGCTTACCCTCATCTGAAAGTGTTTGACCTAATGCAATATGTAAACAACATATTGACCTATGGGTAACAACAAATAATGTAAAGTATCCAAGAAGTGATCCTTAGGAGAAAAATAAAAAGAAATATCAAGAAATACCAATTTTGTAAGGTAAAAAGGGCCTACATTCTATCAAAATGCAAGAGAGAGTATGGTTCTAGGCGTATTTACTAATCTAATGATAAATATAAGTGTACAGAGTTTCAAAAGTGTAAGATTTCATGGAAAATGAGCCTGAACAAAACTTTTAAATTAGAAATTCAAACTGTTTAAGTATATATAGGGCAATAATTCTGACACAATGACACAATGGAAGTGGGTGTCTTGACGTACTTAATACCTAATGGTGGTAAATAAGTGTGCAAAGTTTCAAAGCTGCAGATTACAAGTTTTGAGAAAAAGTGTACCTAAACAAAGACCTTTACAAAAGAAAATGCCGACCAATCAAGTAACGAGATTATCCCGTAAATACTTTTTAAACTTAGACCTAATAAATGAAATACTAATGAACAAATGTCTTTAATCATTTTTTAAAATCATTTTTATTTGACTCTTTCTTCTTGTGGCTGTTTAGATGCTGAACCAATCACCTGAAGATAGAAATGTTCACACAAAAACATGGAAAACAAAAAGTAAATCTATCTTGCATCTTTATGTTCATCAAATAGAACGAAATTGGGATGGTACTTCTATTTTGTTTGTTAGTACATGTGCAACTGTAAATATTGCAAGTAAAATGAGTTTGAAAATGTTGGCCTTATTTACAAAAATTATTTTATTAAAATTAGTAGAAATGTTTTATCCTGTAAAAATGCAGTAAAAATCTTAAAGTAAGATATAATGAATTCTAATGACCAATACAGCTTACTTTGATCAAGAGGATCATGATGTGTCAAACTGTATATGCATTTGATAATTTTCTCTCAGTATACCATAATACACAAAGAATGTAATAATATGATAATTATAACTGCATGACGCCAGCAGTGTTTTTATCATATACTTTTCTAATCTGTGATAAAGAAATGGTTCGCGTGTTTTAATTGTCTTATCGAAAATAAATCAGGTTGATAACTGCACAAATAAACAACATTTCTCATAAAATTATTGCCAATATTTTACACAACCAAAACCTTATAATTGTTTTTAACTTGAATTCATAAACCATTAAGTTACACTGTTTGAAGTCTAAAATTTCATTGTTCACATGCTATCTTTTGTACCTGTTCTCCGTAAGTAACTGCTAATTCTCCGTAAGTAACTGCTAACTTCTCCACATGGATCAGAGGTTGAGGACGGATGATTTCAGACACATGTTCTTGATCAAACCGTCACGGAGAACGTACAGCCCGCACGGGATCGAACTCTCGGCCCTGGGATCCATAGATCTAGCAGCTAGGCGGGCGGGTTATTCACATGCTGGCGCTGATTGGAGCATTAACTTATTACTATATAATATATAACTTTCTATGCTTCAGGAGAGCTTCTTGTATCGGAATGTCAAATTGTTCAGCCAAACCGAACTCTTTAGTTTTTATTACTAACTATTAGAAGCATTTTGTTTAAATGCACCAATAAATACAGCGAATGAAAAGACATAAGGAAAAATAGTTGGCAGCATCTCAATATAACACTTATTTTAATACATTCTAGATATCAAACCCAAATATGGTCTTCAAAATGAACAGATAGAACCAAATAATGTAAACGTATTTTCATGACAACATACATTAATCAAAACTAGTATATGTATTGAGTTTTTATCAAAGATAATAAATGTGTTGGAAAAACGAATTTACTCCTTTTTATGGTAAAAGGTTAAGAAACATTGAAGGGGCTAATATATATTTATTGCCATGTGTATAGCCCATTAATCTCTACTATATTCAATACATGTGATTGCTATTTGTGTATGGTTTCAGGGTTTGGGCATTTCAGCTAATCCAATAGACACTATTTTAAGGGGAGCGGTAGTCTAGTGGATAAGGTGTCGGCCGCTCAATCCAGGGGTCACCCACTGGGGTCACGACCATGACTTCTCATATGACACCAGTACTGGTTTTCCAGGAAGCGGACTCGAGAGTGGTTCCAATAAGCTTGAAGCTTTTATCACAATTGAGCTAAAACAAATTAGTATAAAAAATTGAACCACTTCATTGATTATAAATTGGTGCACTTTGTTCAGATGGAGACACATGATCCCTTTATGTGAATATTTCAGTTAAAGATAGAAATATCTTTAAATAACTTTACCATGTAGATCTTCATTACTTTTTTCCTTAGCATCCTTGTGAGGACCTTTCAAGTATGTTCAAATGTGGACAAATAGCCTGTTTAATGAGTCTTATACTGTTCACAGTTGTTACCATTCATGATGAGGTATGTCAAATACATATTCAATATCAAATAGTCAATTTCAGGTAAGCGACTTAGGGCCACTTTTGTCTTCTTGTTTCGAGTAGCGTCTTGAAATTTTGCATGTGTAAAGTTGACCATATTTCAGATAAGATGCAGTTTATTTTATACCAATAGATCCAACAAGTTTTTGTACACGAGACGTCAAAATTGACCACCAAAGCCCGTTTTTGAAACTGACTTTGCCGCGTATCCTTGGCAACTGTTACGGGTACTGCAACGGCACCAGTCAACAAATTTTCTTAAATTTTACATTATTCGACGATAATTATATTTTCCTTTATGGTAATGTAAAAATCATTGTTTTACACCGACAAATATTTGATAAATGGAAAGAAAATCGCCATTTTTGACTAAGAATTGACGTTCAGTTTCACAGCATTGTTCGGCTTTAAATCAGCATATTACAAAATCCCTGAATTAAATTTTTGATTTTTCTTTCAATAAACGGTGTTTAAAATGTATACCGTGTCCAAATGACAAATGAAACTGGGGGGTCACAGACTTAGTTCTTATTTCAGTTACACTGACATTTTTAATAATTTAGTTATTATGATACGGAAAAAAATAAGTATTATGTAAACAGTAAATATCTGAATAGAACGAAAACTTAATTTTTTTCAGTACCGTAATAATAAAATTATGAAAAATGTCATATCAATGTAATTGATTGTTTTTATTTATATAAAAAAGCATACGAAAGAATGGATAAAATGTTTTTATCATAAACGTAAAATCATCCATAGCTATTGAAATATAACACAACATGATAAAATCCGATTAATGAGTTTCACCTGTACAAGAAATGTCAAAACTGATGAGAGTAAATATGAATAAATAGGGAAGATGAATCGCATTGATATCAAAGAACCTGTCTTAGCTTAATGATATGTATGCAGTTGCTCTAAACTGCAAAACAAACAGTCTATGCGCTTTTAAAATTAAATCGGTTAATGTAATGTGACATTCCGCTAGATAGATACATAAATACAATAACTAAATATACAATAATTGGGCAAAAGCAAACAGGTACTATTAGCACTATTAAAAAATTACATTTCTCAAGTAAAATATTGTTATTTACTAAATATGGTAGTACATTAATATTACGAGACGAAATAACCTTTAAAAGATTTAAAGATAGAGAAAGTTTTAAAATAAAGAAATAGAAAATACAAAACATTTTTTTCTATTTTTGTTATTGCAATAAAATAAACATTTAAAAGGTAACCCTTGAATTTAGCGCATAAACTCTTTGTTTTTGTATAAAGAAGTACTTGTAGAAATAATCAACAAAATTATAAGTAAACGAAAATGCAGGAATATACGAAACAAAACTGAAGTTTCTTTATGTGCCATGTCTCCTTTCAAAAAAAATGTAAGCTCCACGCAGGCGTTAAGTTGTCCTTTCAGCCGAATACGTGGTTCGTAGATTGATTCAGCAATAATATTATAATATTCAAAATAATTGTAAATTCTGCAAGTTTGTCAGTGTACTGTTACATTGTACATGTGTTAGACCGGCTACGTGTTTTACCCTTCGCATTGACAGATATTTCAATGTTGTTTTAACGCGGATCAATAGATAATGGGTTAACTGACACATTGTGCCGATATATGATCACGTTAAAGAAAAATGATACACGAGGTATGAAATGCACATTTTTCTTATGTTGTATTTTTTAAACATTTGAAGTATATTTTTTAAAATTATCATCAGCAATAATGACTTATACGCTATATATTCTTATGAACTTATATAATATTGGTTAAATTAGTATACATAAGAATATATTAAATGTTTAGTCTAGTACACTATTGAATAAGTATTACCAATTCGTAATTTGTGATTTGTTTAACTGTAGCTTAAAAAAAATATCGCAAACCGTTCTCTATATTTATATGGAAAAAAAATCTACTTTTATATACCAACAACAATTGTAGGAAACCAAGACTAATTTTGAAATGACGGCGCCGCATTATTTTAATTCATATTATAGTCTACGTTTTCGTGATTAAAGTAAAATTATCATTTGGAATATTAAAGCATTTACATTATTTGATGTGTCTTTGATAAAAGTAAAATTGTGTAAAGAAACATTAATTAGTTTTTAAGATATTTTTGCAATAAACGCGGTTACAAATAGATCGAAATATCATTCGTTAAATGTATATATATGCGCCTTAGCAAACCGTACCTGAATTTCGCGGTGACTGCCGGTGATTCGCCGCGATCTATCGCAATTCAGCGCGACCCGCTGAGATTTTTCATCGCGAATCACCGTGAACACTTTATCATAATAGATCGCGGGGTCTTGCAAAATCATCGCGATTTATCACATTCTTCGGTAGTGATTCAATGTGAAAAATCATCGCGATTTTCCACTCAGGGTAAATATTTTTGCCGGTGTTAACGCGGAAAAAAGCAAAATCCGCGAGCCAGGGACTGTATACATATTTGTCATCATAAAATGAATAAGTTGACCAAGAATCACGACCATTTTCTCATAATAATGATACATTTTACACTTACAAAAGTAAAATCTATTGGATACGCCCATTTGCTAGATACTATAAGAGTTATAACCTTTTTAGAGCTACTTGGCAAATGCATTCAAACTTCATATATCGCAACATTTGAATAAAAAGCTTCTATCTTACACTGTTATACTTTTGAGAAAATATACTTTAAAGGTTTTGAACCTCTATATAAAATAAGGAAAACAATGTACACAAATAAACTTTTGTTCAAATATAAGTTATATGAAAAGCTTTGAATATGTAGATTCATGGTGTAGAAAAATCAATTCTCAAATCAATACTATCCATATTGCAGATACGCCCTTTCACCAAAGGGCAAAGATTATATTTGGCAAATATTTCTATCATAGCATACGCATATGAAAAATGAAACGAAATGAAAAATGAATATATAGTAATAAAGTGATTTTCTTTTTTTTTCTCAGCTACGAAAATGTCATCTTATAGTCAATTGTGTTCACTTTTTTTATAATCTGCGAGTTCAGGAATCATGTCCCTGCAATTTCTGCTGGTTGGCAAATTCATTGAATGGAAGCCTTCAAAACTCATGTTTGTTTTGTGCATAGATTTACCAAATAAGTTGTATTCCATATCGACCATTGACAATTTTGTTCGATTTCGCATTCTCTTAAGTCGTTTTAACAATCTTTAGTCATATTTGTAGTTTATATTATCAATAGTTTTCTGAATAAGCATTGAATACTGACATCACATACTGAGAAAACTTAACTGAATGGATATCATGGATTAACGGTCCAATACCTTTACTAATGGTGTCGATGGTTGCTGTTGTTCAATTCGTATAAATCTTATATTTTATCTCCCATCTCTGTCGTCTGCAGGTTTGGCATGTGACTAGCGAGTTTTAGTCCAAAACATCGCAACATTTCAAAGGAATCATACCGTATCCTGCCATTATTATTACCATATTCCATTTGGAATGGACAATGATAGACATTATCCTTTAAAGCCTATTTAAGGACCGGCTCGTTTATGATGCGTAACTGTTATATCACTCGCATGCTCAACGACATCTCTATATAGCGTTTTGTTTTATCCATAGTGTAATAAGTTCAAAACACGATTGTATTTGGATATTCTGTATAAAACGTTCATGTGAACAAACCGTGTCTGGTTCTGTTACATCATAATTTTCATATTGTCTGATTGCTAGGCTCCCAGATAAATAGTTTGTTGTTAATCATTTGAGTATGAAAGAACTGAAGTATGTCTTAAGATCAGTTCAGTTTATCAGTTTATCAGTTTATCAGTTTATCAGCATCAACTAAATATTCTGATATATTTGTATTCAAGTGAATACGTTTTTACCACTATTCACATATTCAGCAAAAACATCATTTGAACTTTTTTACTTCTGACACGTATATTACGAATGGTAAGTAATTTTCAATTTTTTATACCATATATAAATTTCAAAGTCTACCTATGTCTTTAAAACAAAGTCTGTAACACTCCGTGTATCAGTTTCTAAGCAGCAATTTTCATGTGCAGTAACTTCCCCTGAAATGAGATTGTCTAACGTATCATCATGCAATTTAAAAGAGCCTTAAGTGGCTGTAACGTCCTATTGATAGGTATGCCTTATCTACACCAACCAATTATCTGCCGATTCCTTTCCTTTTCCTCGTGTACTTTAATGATTATTACTTTCTTAATACGCAAACCCACAGCAAACATCTTCGAGCTCTCTTGGGACCTTTCTTTACTTTTATCTGTTTTACAAATTAAAGTATGTAAACTAAGTATGACTTACATTTTGTCAAAATTATGTAATTTTTTAACATTGTGTGAAGGTTGTGCACTTAAGCCTGTTTCTCAGAAAGAGCATTAGACCAAGTATTTTCAAATATTATACAAATCCTTTGTGTTGCGATTTGACCTCACATGGCAGGGTTCATAAGTTTTCATCTTTAAGTGCCGTGTGGCCACTGTACAAATTATCCCCGTTCTTGGATTCAGTGTTGTTATTTATTATCTTTACTTTGGGATCATGGGGTCCATTCTGTTGATGTGTAATAAAGTTCCGCTTAAACCGGGGCTAGGGTACGTGAGAGGTGTTGCATTTTTTATTACATCTCATGAACAGACTGAGTCAAATCGAGTCTGCTATTATTCTACTTGGTTGCATTCTTTGCTTCCAAAAGATATTTTTACAGATTTTATTATTGCTTATTTTCCAACAAAACATGTTACTTTTAAATACAGAGGTTACGGTTACAGTTTTGCAAGTAAGCAGGTGTATCAAGATCTATTGTGTCGAATGCTTTCATAATTATACTCTTCATATTTCTTTCGTCATCATAGTGTTAACAAAGAACGCATGATAATTTAATCTTCTGGTCCCACTACAACTTAAAAAATAATTAATGGCATGATTTCAAAAATGTAACTAAATAATATTTTTTCTACAAAGGGAATATGGAAATAAACATTATTGGATTAATTTATTAAAATGTATTCATATAAAGATTGAATAGCTACAACGTGGACAAAAACTTTTATAATTTGTTAGGATGCCCAAAAAGAGGAAATTTCAACATGTTTGTAATGAGTTACCATCAAAAGACATTTTATCACTTTCGTTCTCTTCTTTTACTTAAGTTTTGTCACAGATATTCAGACTAAAAAACAGATTAAACATTGAACTAAAATACGTGACATTTTTGTTAAAGGATAATGTGACGGGAGAAATAGTGTCTATGTCTGACCATTTATTACTTTAAAATGTATTGCCCCATTCTTTCTTTGTTACATTGTAAAATAAACGTGATACAATAAGACGATATCACCAGTTGCTGATCATTGTGGAAGGTGGCTACAAATTACCAGATTATATCTCTATATTGATTATCTTATATAAAACTCTCAATAGTGTTTACAAATCAGTAATAGAGATCTATTTTCATCTTCTACGTGCCAGGTATCATTAAGTTGCTGATTATATTCAAGATTATATCTCGGGTACGCAGATTTAAATGTCGACAGTTCACGCTATTTACCCTCGTCCTTCTCATCTAAAGGATGATGATTAAACATTACTGAGCTATCAGGCACGGTGGCAGAGAGTTTTCATTAAGACTGAAAAACTTTATCATTTATTTGATTTAAGTCAAACATTTTTAAAACTTACAAGTAGTCGTATTCAAATCCTTAACTTCAGCTAATTATTTGTTACAAATCTATTTAGAACTTTGTACTGTCATAATAGTTATGATAAAAGGTATGAATATAATTTAAAAAAAAAAACTTAACAGTTGTAGGTACCCGTAATAAAATTCAAATAGTGCCTATATAAAATAACGTACATAAAATATATGTCTCATTTAAAAGAAAACGTGAGTCTATTATCAAAAAAAGCTCGCAAGTCGTGTTTATAATTCAGAATTATTTTTGTGGAGTGATTTAGCTGACGAAACCATTCTTTGTATTGAAAATTCAAACAGTTGGAAAATGATCAAATGCTTGGATACTTCGCATAAGCTTAGAAAAATGTGCAGCAAGCAAATCCAACATTCAGTTTTGTAGTTTTTATCGTTTTCTTTATTAAATATACGTACATCTCAGAAATTAAGTGGGGACCATATGCTGGCCTTTTATTTGAATTAAAGTTAATTGCCTGAAGCTAGGGGTAATTAAAGACACAACGTCAATACCTTGGTTCTAAAGATATATCAAAAAACTAATTAACAGTAAATATTGACACAAAAAAGAGCAATAATTATATTCATTTGTAGGTAAAATCTCAATTTGCTACGTAGTTTTGCTCTTTTATTTTTTTTTTCAACATCAAAGGATATTTATTTATTGATTTTCTGAAATAATCTTATTTCGAGATCAATAAACCTAACTCACTTCACGCAATCAAATGTAAGCGTCCAGAATATTTTTCTCACATTAAGTTTTTATCGGCCGGTACTTTTAACAGTTTTAATTTACATTTATATAGTCAGGTGGTTTTAGTGACAAAAGTGCACTAGAAATCATTTTATGAGGGCCGGCATGTTAATGCCCGAAGACAACATATATGTTGAAGCTTGAACCTTACCGGTTACTTTGATAGCTGTCTCCAAAAAATATAACAATATCTTATGTAAATTAGAAGGGTCAAAAGGTTATGCTATGAAATTCTGATTTTGCGGCGTTTTTTTGTGTAGCTTTTATTTCAATGATTCTGTACTGGAAATTTTTCTGGAAAATTGTGCCCAAAATGTATTATGAAACTATTTTTTAGTCATTTAGAATTGACGCAAAGCTAAAACAGAACATGAAAATAGAAACAATGTCTGAAATTAGGGTCAAAGGTCATGCACTTTATCTATTTACGTTGAGACAATGTCATCTATAGATACCATCAATATGTTATCCAAAAGTGATGAATGGAACTTATTCAAACTTCATTAAAAGATCAAGGACATTAAGGAAAAGTGCTTTGTACAAGTTTAATAAATTCATCAAGTTTACTTTTTGAATTATCTCCCTTTATTAAACTTATGTATAACATTTCTTTTCCAAAAAATAACTCTAAATTTAACAAATCACTTTTGTTGAAATTTCTCACAACGATAATGACCATTAAAAGAAACTGACGTGTATAAAATCATGAGTCTATCTCGCTCATTTTTTAAATTATCTCCCGTTATAGAATTCAGTTGTCTGAACCACATCGTTAAACACTAAATGACAGTACTGTCTATTCAGTGGTCTAAATAGTACTTATCCGTCGTTTATATGACTGAAAAACTATTGAAAAAGACATTAAACCCGAACACACAATCACACACAAATAGTACTTACGCTTCTGGCATCAGTTGATCGTTACAAAGTTTTTGTCAAAAGGTCTGTGGTACACTACTTGCTTAAGGGATTGTTCAATTGTAACTTGAGAAAACATATCAGCAGATGGTCACAATCAATACTATAGACATAAAATTAATATATCTCGTATTATGTACTTGTTAAATCAGACCCCAGCTCCTTGACACTTACGTTATCATCAGTATATATCATGTACAGCACAATATATTATCTTTGATAATTATATATTCCCTTTGTCTGCATATAATTTAACACAGATATCTTAAGCATTGTTATAGAATATGGGGTTCCTTTTTAGCTCATCTGATTATTTGAAAATTATTGTCATCACTTGATCGTCATCGGCGTTGGCGTCTGCGTCGGTGATGCCTGGTTAAATTTTATGTTTAGGTCAACTTCTCCTAAACTATCAAAGCTATTACTTTAAAACTTGCGATACTTGTTCACCATTAATAGCTGACTCTGCACAGCAAGAAACATAACTCCATTCTGCTTTTTGCAAGAAGTATGGCCCCTTTTGGACTGAAAAATATCAAATTTCCTACTTAAGTTTTATGTTTAAGTCAATGTTCTCCTAAACTATCAAAGCTATTGCTTTAAAACTTGCAACACTTGCTAACCATCAAAAGCAGATTCTGTATAAGAAGAAACATAACTCCATCATGATTTTTGCAAGAATTATGACCCCTCTTGGACATAGAAAATATCAGATTTCTTGGTTAGGTTTTGTGTTTAAGTCAGACTTAAGTTTTATGTTTAGGTCAATGTTCTCCTAAACTATCAAAGCGATTGCTTTAAAAGTTGCAACACTTATTAACAATCAAAGCTGACTCTGTAAAGCAAGAAACATAACCTCATCCTGCTTTTGGCAAGAATTATAACACCTTTTGGACTTAGAAAATATCAGATTTCTTGTTTAAATTTTGCGTTATGGTCAACTTTTCTCATTAACGGTCACAGCTATTGCTTTAAAACTTAGAGCAGTTATTCGCCATTTAAAGCTGAATCTGCACAGGATGTATAATAAGTCTACATTTTTTTTTTTGCAAGAATTGTGACCCTTTTTGGACTTAAAATATCATGGGTATGACAATATTTCTATTATACAGAGACAAAAAACAGATGAGCATCTGCATCCACAAGACGGTGCTCTTGTTTTATTTCAGCATGATTTCACGGTAACGTATGTACCGATACTTATATTTACTTTTGTAAAAATCGTTTTTACATAATCGTAATGAATAAAATGCCCCCTCACACAATTTACCACACTTTGAGCAACGAATGTCTACCACTGAGTTCTAGTATATCATGCTTTGTTTAGCGTACCATTTATTTCATCAAAATCTACGTTACATTATAACACTTAAGACTGACAAACCTTTCAAAGTTACACAATGAGCATTAAGAATCAGTGCTTAGTTAACAAGCATCTCTAAATGACTTTTGAATAATTCTTTATGTAAATTACTTTTATGTGCATTCTTTCGCCAGATGCAGCTTATTGGTACATACGTTACTTAATTAGATTATGTCCTTTGTTCATTAAAACTCTCTATTGATAGAGAGTGCGTGGCGCGGTGGTTGGCATGCTGGGCTACATCTCCAGCGGTCCTGGTTCGATTCAAGACCGGGGCTGATATCCCGTTTAGTGTTCAGTACTGGAACTGTTTCCAGTTCTGTCGCCCGAGACTGGATGCTGGGAAGATAAATATCACACCTGTCGTGGGCTCCGCTGGAAATACGTTTTTCCATCCATTAAAGGTGGGGATTTTCGTCCACTTCCCACTTCAAACAAGAAACTTTACCTTTTTGTAAACTTTTATATCAAAACAAATAAATGTTGTGTTATATCCCGATAACCTAGATGAGTTTTCATGTAGGAACGCAGTTAAATAGTTCCGAAAGTTCGTATGAACTCATTGCCTTATGCTGCTATTCTTCTAAGTTCACATAAACGAATTATTTGACAATACTGAATATTGTTCTGTAATTATGAGTTTACAAGTACATGTACATGTTTTAGCGACTCCCACATACAGCCGACATCATCCTTACATAATACATATATTGACTTGCAATCTTTGTTGGTATATTCCACCGACGCCACTTAAATCTTCACCATTATGACCAATACAATATGACATGTGCCAAGGTCAAGGTCCCATGCACTTAAATTAAGTTTCCTGTTTGTTAGTAGATGAAATTACTTCCTTTTTATATCATATAGTATAATAAGTGTGATTTTCATCAGTTTTAGAACTAATTCAAAAATGAAATTACGGTTGGTTCTGATAGATATATAAAAAGCTATTAATAATATTACATTTCCAGAAAATGAACACAGACGCAAATCACAACTTTATTGTATATATAGGTAATACAGCATTGTTATGATTGCAAAACAATACGTTAATATGCAGTGTAGATATGCATTTACCAACACTGGTATTAACTTTCACTGTTGTTTTAGTCATTAGTACCATATAAATATCTTGTATTTCATTTGTTTATTAATTACTATCCTTAAATATGATATTATTATAATATTATTTAATTACATTTTTATTTCTTATTTCTTGCCAATATAAAATTAAAATCACATTCGTTCTTTAAAATGCAGATATTAACATTTGAAAGCATTCAGCAATTATAGATTTCCAGACAATTTAAAAGTACATACCTCTTCATGAATTATAGCCTATATATAAGTATTATTATTATACATATGGTCATACAGTACATACCTCTTCATGAATTATATAATACATATATAGTTATCAATTATATACATATGCCCCCACAGCTACTTTGAAAAGAAAATGCTGTATTAGCATGCGGTTTGTGAAAAATGCCCCTAGACGGATGACATTGGTAACAATATATTGTTTGACTTTACCAATCATCTACTTTGATCATCCTAAGTGGCATTTGGTGTAAACGTGCGGAGGAAACTGCATACAAAGACAAAAATAGGCGACAGTAAGGGAAATTGCTGTGTACAAGAACCTTTTCGACTTGTCTTATTTTATCTAATTGAGTTGTCCAGGCTATAACTCTAAAAGTGCTGAAGAGACTTTATTCAATCTGCATACAAACTTAGAGGACATTAAGAGGCGTTCTTGTGTACAAGAGCAATATCTTAACATTGCTTTCTTCGTAATAACCTTCCTTTAATTAATATTTGTGTTAGGACAACTCCAAAATTATCTAAGGGATTTTTCTGGAACATGTACATTGAGAGGAAGCGTTGCCATCGTCCTTACTTTGTCCAATTATCTCCCTCTATCAAATGTATTTGTCCTGAACATTACAAATGGGAAAAGAAATTTGTATAAACTGCTAATGGAAAGGAAAACATAACTCTTATAGGTTCACAGTTTGTCACTTTTAAACTATCCCCTTTTACTACATTTTAAAAGATTTTCAAAGAAATGGTTTAAGGGATTGTTTCTTAAGGGAACAATTTAAGGAATTGTATACCAACAAACCACATTCTTTTATCATATTAAATTATGCTTGTCCTGAACATAAGTGATAAATTATTCAAGGTATCAAGTTGACATTTGATTTGACATAATGAGAGGAGATACAATGTGCAGGAAACTGTCTATACCAGTTTATACCCTTTTTGTTATATTAAGCCAGCAAAGCTCTTGACAGTGAACGTTTTTGTATGTGTCACTTTTAAGAAATATCTTCCATTAAATGCAACAGAAGGTTAGACAACAAATTGTTTATTATAATCGTTTCAATTCTGCAGGGTAAAGGTATTCAAGTTTATATAGCTTACATAACTAAACAAGCCTATATCCTGAATCTTTTTAAAGAGTATTCGTTTATTTGTGTTAAAGCCTTATTTCGGAAACATGACGATTTTTAATCATAGAATGAAATAATAAACCTTACCCTTCTGAAAAGAGAAAAGAATAATTTATTGGCAATTGTTTTCTGTTCTTTCAAAAATTAACGCAATTTAATGTTTAACAATAAAAGTAAGCATTGTTGTAGTTGATAAATAATACCCTTTTATATACAAGATTATGTAACTTTTCAGTAGGCAATATGATCATGTTCATTTATATTTCATAGCACTTACTGCGACCTACGACATATATTTGTGACATTTAATCTGAGAAGCATCTGTATGATTAAACTGATTGCATTAGTTAGATAAAGGAAATTATCTTAACAAGACATCAGAAATATTTGGTTAAGAAGTCTTACCCCTAATTAAAATAAGTCAGAGATGTCCGTAAGACTTTTCTCATTGCTTGACTCTGAATTAGAGCTTTGCCAGTAAAACCTTTATAAAACTTTTACCAAAAAAAATCTAAGTAAACAAAGGGCATAACTCTGTAAAAAATCAATCAGAGTTATGGAGTTTGTTTCTGCTGGTGTAGACTTTGGTAGTAAATAACTACTTAAAGTTTCAAGTCAATATCTTTGACAGTAACATAGATATTTGACTTTATCAAAAACTATCAAACATTCTTAGTCAAAAAGGGGCATAACTCCACCAAAATTCTAATCAGACTTATGGGGATTATTTTTCATGGTGTAGACTTATATAGTAAATAACTATTTTAAGTTTCAAGTCAATAGCTTTGATAGTAACAGAGATATTTGACATTATCAAAAGCTTTAACCAACGGCGAAAAAAATATTTAAAACTTTACAACATGTCCTGCCAGAAGGTGAACTTCAACAGTATTTCATGATAATATTACATAAAGATTTACTGGGACCTTCTTTAATCTGTAAAATAAATACAGTACAAAATAGCTAAGTGTTCCCATATTTGCTTGACATCTTAAAAATATAACATAAAATACTTCTTGAAATGTAGTGTACACTCAGAACAATATGTCATTGACAAAATGCCGAACTTTCTACAAAACCAAAACAAGTCTTCAGATATAATATTCATTCATTTTACGATTTCAACTAATTTTTGATAGGTCACAAAAAGTAAACAAAAATGTTTACAATGTGCATGTACATACTAAAAACGAAAACGTATTTTGGGAAGATAATGAAATAACTTCGTTAACTTGCTTTTTCTAAAAACAGCATTCATCATTCGTGTCATATTTAACCAAAAAATATTAGTATGAACAGTTCCTATTCTTACAAATGATATTCACTTGTTTACTCAAACATAGCTTTTATGGGTTTTTGTAACTTTTTACAAATGGGGCCCGTTAGTAAATTGAATAAAATTAATTATTGGCGTCACTTAATATTTTTGCAAAGATATTGAAAATTAGCAAATACGGTTAGCTATTTTGTACTGTATATACCCTATGACCTTTAACCTTTATATGAGCATACAATGCGTTTTCGATTTACTAATTGGATACAAGTGTATGGTTTATTTAAATTTGTAATTGTAAATCAAATCCTGTATCATGTGAAATTATTCATGAATCATTGCATCAGTGCCGAAAATTATGTGAACATATCAGTTTTAACGCATGACATTTTGACCTCTATAATTGCATATAATGGTCATATATTTTTTGGAGACAGCACCCAGATGAACCGGGGATGTTTAAATTTTAATAAAGTCTTTGTCTCCAAGCATTAACATTCCGACCCTCATAAACTTTTTTCAGGGACTAAAACCACCAGACTAATATGCACCTATCGACAAAGGGTGAACACATATTAATTGGACATACATTATATTGAACAACAGGTAGTACGAGAGGTCATTTTGGATGTAAACAACATGTTGAATAATTTTAAATTATATTATCTGCATTTTAAATGAATTAATATTTTGTTTTACAATCACGCGCAGTGATTACTATAGCTATCGAGATACATTTTTAACGTCATCGGCGTGATATAGGGGAGAATGATACTTATTTCTGAATTTTATACTGCCTTTAATTTAGAAACTATAAAAATAATAATATTAATAATAAAAAAAAAAAAAAAAGACATAATGTAGTGACATTTCGTGAGATGTAGTCGTTCCTTCCGGCTTTCGGAAACAATCGTTTATATTTGTTTCAATGTATTGTTTCTTTATAATTTACTTGCTCCGACACAGACTTTTACATTATATATATAAATATTCAACAGCTTTTATTACAAAACATGGTAACAGAAATGTTAAAAGTTAAATAGTGTGTGCACCAAATAAAGATCAAAGGGCCCCTTGTGAATATTTTAAAGGATAAGCAACATTGAATGCATAATAGTCATTGTCATTCCTGGGCCATTAATATCGTATGTACTGATTGTGTACTTCACCCTAGGCTGTTATTTGAATTTGAGCGTAATAAATAGATTAAGTAGATGTTATCAGTAAGATGTGGCCATAATACTTCAGAAATTACAAAAAGTACTTTACATGAAAGGAGCAGTATAATTTAGGTATAAAACGTAGAAGAAAATTCGATATTGATAAAATCTCAATTTTACATAATATATCCGTTGCTTTTCAAAAACACTTGAAACATAATGACTATGAAATGCGGTAACTGACCTATAATTGTAGGTTTAAAGACCAAAAACTGTTATTCATAAAACTTGAAATTCATGAGAAATCAAGCAAAGGATGCTATCATGTTGATTGGTTGCTTTCTATGCCTCCACAGCTACATTTCACAGATTTTATTATACATGTTATTGTATTGTACAATGGAATAAATACTACTGTATGTATTTCTTAAACTGCTGTTTGAGCATTATTACAGATTATAATTGCATTTCATTATAAATCAATCGATTAAGTTGTATCTACTTTTTAAAATAGTTTCATCGATGTGTAATGATAGGTGAAAAATTAAGCGCACTTGATTCTTGTAAGATATTCACTTGAGATATTTTAGGATTTTAATCTGCCTTGGAAAATGATAGATTTTAGCAATACATTTTACTATCTATCCAACATAATTGTGCAACAGGTTTTTTAAATATCAGGAACGTATACTATATAGTGCTTGATAGTATTTCAAAAAAAAAAATAAAACAATACATACAATGATGTTCCTTCGATAAATCTCAGATAGTATAAATTATAGAAACAGTGAAAAAATAAAGAAAATACTTATATGCAATAGAATATCTTTAAATTATTTTGTAAAGGAATGACATTCTTGTGAACACGTTGTATAAATGTATTTCAATGAGACTTGATATCTACAATTTGTACTTCAGAATTTTATGTTAAATATCTATGAAAGTTTCATTTCCCTAGTTGTGATTTCAAACAGCACTTTCTAGTGGTAGTTGTACCGACACGGCAGTTTTTCTTGCAAACAGTTGCATTATATATACTACAACTGCATCCATTGTAACTTCGATACTATTAATTCAAAAACTATATTTATTTGGTTTAAATGATTACTGTGGTAATAACACATTAGCAGAGCCATTGTTTGTCTCTTACTTATTTTTCAAGCTATTTTAGCTCGCCTATATAAAAAATAGAGAGTATTATCGGACGGACTCGCCAATGCGTCGGTGTCCGCTTCTCCGTCGGCGTCTCAATTTGGTTAGTTTTTTTTTGTATATAAGCTTGTATCTCAGTAACCAGTTGATGGAACGGATTAAAACTTAAACACACAGCTCTAGTTTGCTTCTTCTAAAATGACATGCCTATTTTTCGACTTAATAAAATTTGATTAAGTTTTATTTTGTATGTAAGCTTGTGTCTCAATACCCAATATTGTGAATGTATTGAAACTTTACACATTTGTTCACTGTCCTGATCTAACTTGTAGTGTTCCGGTTCCAAAAATCTACTTGATATCTTTAAAAAAGCACTCCCCATTTTCGACATAGAAGTTTTTTGCTAAGCTTTTGTATATAAGCTCGTATCTAAGTAACCACTAATGGGAACAGATGGAAACTTCACACACTTTTCTACTGTCATTAACTGATATGCACTGTATAAGTTCAATAACACTCTTTTGCATATTTACAAAATTATGTCCATTTTCGACTTTTCTATTCATACAATTTACATGTCTGTTGAATAGATTTGCATATTTACAAAATTATGTCCCTTTTCGACTTTTCTATTCATTCAATTTACAAGTCTGTTGAATAGTCGAATGTTTTTATCTTCCGACAGCTCTTGTATTATTTTTACTATTGACGCGAAATGTGCGTAACTACTGTATATTGCTTGCGCATAAAAGGTCGGAGTTGGTACTAGTACAGACTCCAGTAACGGGCCGCAGTACTGTTTGAAAACATATAAATGAACTATTTCTGTTATAAGATTTAAAAGAGTGCATTTTTTTCCGACGGCTTTTTAATTTCATTTCTTATACAAAAAGCATACACTTGGTCTTAAGATCTACCTTTAAAGGTCATTTAGCGCATTTCAAGCATTGATATTATATTACAAATTATTTCGAAAACCAACGGGTGAATTTTATAGAATTTAGTTTTTATTAATAGTCACTTTTCTTGTACATTCCATTGCCAGTGTAAACTGCTCATTTAAGGTTTTATCTTTATTGTATTTTGGGAAGTATCTATTTTAATCTATTTAAAGTCGATACAGTCTATAACTAATTCTATTTCGTTTCTTAGTAAACAAACATTAAAAATAAGACAACTAAATTTTTGCGGGCATTTTTCATCAAAATAGATCAATTTTAATTTCTTTTTTCCAATAACAGTAAACGGTATCTATAAACAATCGTTTTGCCGATAAATGATATCAAACGGAATGGTTGATTATACATAAATCGATTGCCAATTTTCAAAACTAGGGCTCTGGATGATTGATTAAGCCTGTACTTTTTCTCATACATATATAGTTTTTCTTTATATTATTTTTGCCAGAATTTCTGCTAGAATTAATATTATCAACAGTTATGAATTTTCTGTCGTTCTTATTTTGTCTTAAGCCGCCATATGACCTCAATACTTTTACCAGTCGCGTGCCTGGAAAGAGATACACTGGAAATTTCAATTACTCACTTCAATCTATAATGTTGAATATGTTTCTATATTTCTCTGTATTTTTTTCCTCACGGCTTGTGTTTTCCCATAGACAGAAATACTCTAATTCATCAAACGTCTTTATACTAAAAACGACGTCAATGTGAAAACTTCACTACAATATTGCAATGTAAAAAAGTATGTAATAGCTTTATATCACTCCTCTCACGACGTCAGACATGATGTGCAAGTGAATATGGTAGTTGAACGCTATAATATTAGTGTTGAACAGTGATTAAATGGCATGAGCGATTGAACATTATATACAATAATATTATTATGCTTTCATTATGTATAAATACTGTATGCAATAAATGGAAGTAGTTCACTTCGCATGCCAATGCCAGTGTTTTACTTTCGTTTTCTTAAACGAGCTAAGCAATGTCAATTTTCCAATTATATCAAAGATTGGCATACACGGCTTTTCTATAAGCGCATTGTTTTGGGTTAAGTATAAGCGCTTATCAAAAAAGGCGTATTAGAGTACCACTAAAATATATTATAAGCGTATACGCTTTTTTACCAGATTTTACAGTATGTTAGATTTGCATAAGTCTGTAGAGTATTGAAAATAAATATGTCTGCACAAATTGAATTTCTCTTTCATGACACTTTTTACACAATGTTTTCATTTTATCTTATTTTTTACTCTACTGCAAGGCGCATTGCTTCAGAAGGCGTTTTCAAAGAAAATGTTGGTTTCAACATTTCTGTTTTACATAACTTTGTCTCAAAAGTTCGTTCGAGTCTGCCATCAAGAGAAATTCACACATTGTTGTATCATTTGCTTTTTTGTGTTGTTAAAACGCGCATTGAAATGCATAATGTTCTCGATTTTGTACACCGACACTTGCAAACATCAATGTAAGAAGTAAATATTAAAAAGTAAAATTAGAACTAAGAAGTAAAAATGAAGAAATAACAAATCACAATTAAATACAATGCCTTGAATTTATGTACACATATATTTTTGTATAATATAATTATAATCAATTCTTAAAAGGTATTCAAATGTTTTCTTCAATATCTAGTTTTGATAGACTTTCTTGAATAAAACAAATATGAGAAGCTACACATTTTCTATTATTTTTCTATTTCAACGGACACCATTTTGCTTTTTTATTTCATGAGTGACTTACATCTAATACGTACAAAACGGACACTTAAAATCACGGGTGTTCATGCATTTTCCTGTAATATTAATATATATATTTTGAATTCTGGCAAAAAGGAATAACTCTTTTGTCCGTGTGTATTTCTTCATTCCTTGGATGTTTGATTCAGAATAATTGTCTTTCTTCACTTTTTTATGGGACTCTTAAACATGCTTAAACATGAATATGAATTTATCTGTAATTGTAATATTTCATGGCTATAAAAAAGCGTCATTTTCTATTCTTTCCTCGGCTGAATTGTAAACATATATGTAATTTGCCTTTCCGTCAAATTTGAATCTAGAGCAGTTTGCTCTTTACTCACCAAAACATGTTTACGACCAATTGATTGTCATCTAACGAAAAGCAGAACCTATTGGTAACAGGTGCTGTGCAATACGCTGCGCATGACAAGTAACGGAATTATCCTTAAGAACTAATAACTTAGAAGTAAAAACAAAGAAATAGGACGTTAAAAGATAGAATTAGGACCTAACAAGACAGTAAACAAAAGCACTCTTTATAGAAATAGAAACAGAAAAGGTTTTTAAAACTATACGCAATTAATTAGGTAGCAATATTTTTATTTTATTGATTTTGAATTCGCAGTAAACTTATTTTTTTAACAATATAACAGTTGAACTTGTGCTATATTTAAGCCACTGTAGTTTCAAAGAAAATGTTATAGTTTTATTTAAGATACGAAGTAGTTAGAGTAGAATATGCATCAACAGTTTTAGAATCAAACGGTAAAACATTATGACATATTCAAATTCAAAATGTTGGCCTATTTGTCAAACAGCTAAATGAAACTTGTATTACATATCATTATTTATATGTTGAGGTTATGTAAAGGAGATATGTTATTATTTGTTCCAGTATGAAAATGTTTAAATAAGAAATTTTTAGTGAATAACGGTAATATGTTATACCAAATGGAAATGAATATGTGAAACAATGCAAAAGATATGCCCTCTGTATTGAAACATTTTGAACGAACCTGCCCTGAAGCTTTAATACCAAACAAATGTGTCTTGCTTTTTCGTTTGTTATATAGCTACTCAGATACATGAACTATGTGATATTTGTCCTAAACTGTGAATTGTAAGACATATGTGTGTACATTTATTTTATACATAATTTATTTTAGGTCGATTGCTAAGAAAGTTTTACAACTTACATTTGCTGATTTTTACCGAAAATACTTCTA
Organism: Mercenaria mercenaria; assembly: GCF_021730395.1. NCBI lineage: Eukaryota > Metazoa > Mollusca > Bivalvia > Venerida > Veneridae > Mercenaria > Mercenaria mercenaria. The sequence continues at coordinate 63,904,453 of NC_069368.1, read as the reverse complement.
TGGTGACAGCATGGAACATATTCTAGGCTTATTCCCGTCCCTTAAACCAAGATACAATTTAATGTACAACATACAGCTTAAAATATCTTTACGAAAATATCTTATTGTCAAAGCAAAAACACTTTCAATTATATATTGTTTTACATTTCTATAGTTCAGATTAAGGTATGCTCATCATAACAAGCAATATTTAGAACCCTTACCAGCAACTAAAACGTTCGACTTTGGTAAAGTCCCAGTTTATAATTTTCTAAAGTTTATGATGAATAACAGATCAAGATCTTTTGAGTCATCTGTAGAATTTGAACTTAGAAACTGTGTTTTGTATTGTGTTTATTTCATCATCAATACATACACTGTTGTAGGGTTTCTGCATGGAAAGGCTGTGTTCTTGAAACATGGATATTCCTATTTGGTTTAAACATCTTGGTCGTTGTCATTTTAGTAAAATTTTAAATGTATAGTAGACCCATGAATTTTAAATGGGGTTTCTGAGTATCAACATACCCTTTCAAAAAATATCATTGATGAAATAATGCTAGGACTAATGACTCGGTAGAAATAGAAACAATGAAACATAACAAATTAGTAACGGCATGGCATTTTAGAGATCCTCTTTCTTTCTGTCTTAGATACTGCCAATACTAATGATATCCATTACGTCAAAATTAATAAATTTGTTTTTGTCTTACTTATGGCATATTCTGAAATAGTGAATGTCAAAACTATTTTATATTTACTGATTCTAGTTATTTTGATAGATGAAAAGTTATAATCTTTAAAATACTCCTTTTTTGACTGAATCTTTATTACCTAAATTTAACACGAGAATAAAATCTACCACATTTCTGTTCCATTGTCCAGTTGTATAATAAGTCATTGAGAAGTATCTGCTCTGATATTAAACTTAACAATTTGTCACATATCCTTTTTCTTCTTTTTTTGCGATTTCCAATACCAATTGTGTAAGGTTTAACTTTTTTTCTTTCTATTCTGAAGCATTATTGTGTGTCAAAACAATTACAAAATAATTTTTAAACCTTTTTTTGTACATTTAATTACGTTTCTTCTATTGAAAAAAGTATGTGGGGTTATTATGTCAACGCGTAAAAAGGAATTTTTGAATGAGATTTGTTAGTGATTTTTATGCCTATCAAATACTGATATCATCATGTATTCTGCAGATGACTTGAAACGAATGCCTACATTTTCAGTTGCGAAATCTATAAATTTTTTCAATCAATCAACATTTTTTTTCTATTTAAGACCGAATCTTTTATATGATGATAATTTAAATGTTGATCTTTTCGTTTTACCTATAGTCTTATCATTTAAGGTAAAAGGTCCTTTTATAGAGATATAGTTACAAATAATACAAGGACCTCGGACATTTTCCTATTCAGATTGCCTATCCAGTTATGTAAAAACTGACCAAGGGATAGACGTCTGAACTAGCATAATACAGATAGTTAAAGACCATTTCTTGATATATTCGACTACATTTTACAAGTTTGTTAACAAAAAAGATGACTTTGTGGACATTTCTCATTCTCATTTCTATTGAAATATGAACATTAATCATTTTAACGTTTTAAACATATTTCCCCCCGGTGACGCAACAAAATATTCCACATGCCTTTGTAAATAGTTATTATATATGTATACTGCAAAAATGGTACTTGGTCACAGGGGGGAAAGTGATAAAAATGGAAAAAAACCTACATACAGTGTGTCAGCAAATTAATTTTGCATAAAATATGTTGACACTTATTTCTTGTGTCTCGTAAACCTTGCATATCTACTTATTTATTCGCTTTTGTAAATTTTTCAAACATAGAAAACACAATTATATAACTCTATAGTCATGAAATGGCATTGAAATTTGGGCAAACTCCATAGCATAATGTCCGATGTCCTTTCTGACGTCAGTAACGCCAGTGGCGTGCTGTGATCATCGTTACATTGCGTTCTGTGCATTTCATATTCAATAAGTATTGCTTTATTAAGGTAACTTGGCAATATATTAATTTGTTTTCTTTTAATTATACTTATTTTCATGGCTTTTGTAACATTACTTTTGGATCAGACCTAGTATGCGACTTGTCATATCATGATTTCATAGCTGTCTGGCAGTCATAACTGCAATTTATAATTATAATGCTTTTAATTACGTATATACTGACTTCAAAAACAACTCTGCGTGAATGCACATATGTACCAATTTTTATGTTTGGTGGTAACGACATTTTGAATACACAACGCCATTTCAAAGACTTGACCAATACAGTGCACAACGGTTTATTTTTTATACACTATTTCGTTGCTAAAGATAGATTTACTTGTACGGAAACAATTAATTACATTGTTAAGTACAGTAGTTTAGCCGAGGCCTATAACTGCATATGCAATTTCAACATTTCTATTTCAAAGTGCTTGAAATTCTACATGAAAAATGCACTTATTAAAACAACATTTGTTGTTTCTTTTTCAATTTACCGAACAATAAACACGATATTCAATTTAGACACCAACAAGTGTCAGACCTGGAAGCACTTTTTCATTATTCTTAAAAATATGTCAAGGTGAACTCAAGTGGTAAAAGCTAAACATATTCAAATTTATTTATTCGATTTAAATATGGAAGTTATCAGCTACTCTTTGTATAATTGTTTGCCTAGATAAAAATCTAGAAACATGAGTTAAAACATAGGAAATGAAATCAAGTAATTTTATAGGTGTTATCACAACCGTCATCGTTTTAATCCGAGAATGTCCAAAAAAAAAAAGACAAGTTAATAAAGCCAGTCATGCATCGGCGCCGTCGAATGAAAACCTTGTCATTCATTTTTGCGGTTTTTTTATTGAATATTTTAATTTAGCTTTCTGAGAAATGTTCTGTATAAATACCGTACTGGATAGCCACTCTGATGTCAAACTAGGTGTGAAAAAACAAAAGAAGAACATAAAAAATCATAGCGATTGGATGAGTTTTGCAAAATTTGTTTCAATACTTTGAAAATACCCGTTTAATAATAATAAAAATATAACTGACGATAGTTGTAATCATTTTATGAATATATGTCGAATATAAACACTTTCGTATTATCCACAAACTGCATTGTCAATAGAGTCTGGCTGCTGTTTCATTGAATACAATTTGAAACCATAAGCAAGAGATATAGTTTGCTGAAAGGTTCAGGAAACGCTGATCTGAGATCAGATCTTCGCAAAATACTTGTCATCTGCAAGCGTTGAACTTTGCAAAATGTTTAAGATGTTGTGGGGGTATTTATTCTTTTACATGATTATGTAAAACCTGAAAAGTTTATCCGTTGTGAATATCATTTATTTCATGGTTTTTTAGCAAAATCATCGTTTTTCAGACGTTATACATCCTTTTACCTCGTTCAAAATCTTACTGGAGTTTTATCAACGTTACTTGTTTATCAAACTATTAAATATTATTTTTTTTGCATTATTTTTGAGCATTTTGCATAGGAAAGCGTACCGCGCTCTTTACCAAGCAACACACACAAAAAAAAATAACATGAAGTACTTTCCGGAAGAAATTCGATCTTCATCATATAAGATGCATAAATAAATGTGGTAAAAGGCAGCAGCATTGTTTGATGTTGGACTGATATTAATATCTAAGAAGTCGGCGTCTATCCATAAGTTATCTTAAAACCTACTTGTTACGGACGATCAAGCATTTTCTGGTTATATTTCCTACTCAGTTAATGGAGAAAAATAAATAAACTTTATATTTAAAAGCAGTAGTTCTTATGGTACTCAAGGATATGCAATGAACTATCCATTTTATATGTTTCTAAATGTAAAAATTCTAAAATATGCTGCAGAGTAATTGCTCTTCATTTACCCCATCTCCATCTTCTTATCATAATATTCAGTCTCAAATCTATATATCATATAGTACAAAATATTTTCAAGAAATTTGGTCGAAATTAAAATTTCACCAAGAAATTACAGTTTTCATAGCACTATAAAACCCACACAAAATCAATATGAAAATCATAACTCCTTGCCTAATTACTCTATCAAACGATGATTATTAAGCTTTACAGTTCTAGATCTCATAGGTTTTCATAACAAGGGGACTTCAACAAAACTTCTTTATAATATTTACAAATCTTGGCCAACGATAACGCCTCCTCAGTATTGTTTTCTAAATTTGATAAGATAATAAAATCATTTTTAAATGCAAACATTCAATAAGTTGACAAATTTTTACCAAAAACATGTTGAGTCATTACACTTATTTAAGAAGCCTAAAAATAGAATGACATGTTAGCGGGTTTATACTGATCGTCCTTACTAGTTTCTGCTTCATTTACATACGAAGGAATTTTGGTACAAATGTTATGACTTGTTTCTAAAGGAATTAATGAACTGTTTTTAAAGTTATTGAATTAATTGTTTATTTCACTGATTTTCTTTGTAACAATATTTGAGTTCACAGAGTACGTTTGAAACAATTCCATTTTATACTCTCATCAAATGGACCACAGTGCGAAATTAAGTATATTACACCCGGTTGAATTTGATTGTTTCCACACTCGATAGTTTCTTTCATCTGTAGACCTGACTTTGGACAGGCTCTTTGTTTTGCCAAGGTGATGCATCATCAATATTTAATTGTGTTTCCTTATACATGACAATAATACATTGTGTGTAATCATTCTAACATGCGCATTAAAACATGATGATAACACTTATACTGTTCGTCATTAATCCGTTTTTGGTTTTATGGTCATGCAAGATTACTGACATACAAGGGGATTAAACATTTACCACACCCGCCCAATAACAGGGGTCTCGCTCCATGTGATTTTAGACTGAATTCTCTTTTGATACTTCGCCTAGGGATACGCAAATGTGAGACTCGATTCGCGGTTGGCAGATATGTTTGCTAATACTCTAACATCATACGTTAAGTCGAGTACCGTTAGGCATTTTCTGAAAGGATTAGACACTTAAAACATTTGTAGATGTCAATGGTGAATACTTCGAAGGCCTGGACTAGTCAAATGCAACTAATATGTTCAGGTTTCCTAACACGTCACTAGTCAGTAGACTTTCGGATTGCCCCACATATTAATAAAAAAATGCTATTCAACAAAAAAATAACAATTATAAATGAAAATAGGTCATTATTTGCCAAAATTTAAAGGGAGAGGTATGATTGTTTGCTCCTTCTGTATAATATTATGCTTTTAATAGGCAAGTGTCGAAAATGCCAAAGCTACAGCTGATATTGTGTTGAAGAATAATTAATCGAAGTAAAAACCAAAACAAAACAGGAAATTCCAATTCTCTACGTACACAAATAGTTACATTTCTCTCAAAATGCGAGTGCAAGTTAGGATTATAGGCTTTTATATTTCCCCTATGATGTTTCAAACACTCTGATGTATGACCTTGTATGCTTTGTTAAAAAGTCAAACGAGTTAAACATCAAAAGTTGATCTGGCTTTAGCAAATCAGTTTAAAGCATCCCATTGCCAAAAAGAAAATAAAGATGTAGTTTTTCAAACAAATCTATCGCCTACGCCTATCATAAGGAAACCAATGTAACATCTATGATATTTCACTTCTTAGAGACTAATAATATTTGCTTGAACTTAACCTTTTACAACATTAAACTTTTCATTTACAGATCAGACAAGGGTCTGGTACTTTAGTACATCACAGTGATACATTTCAATTGTGTCTTTACAAAGCAGCTTCATGGGACGTGTAAATGTACTGAAGATTTGTCAGTGTCGATGTTACAATGGATGGAATTGCTTCAATCAAATGAAACTTTTAACGAGACAAACTGCCGTGCCGGTACCGCTACTAGGAGAAAGTGCTATTTTAAATATCAACTAGGGAGATGAAACTTACTTAGATATTTAAGATTCTGAAATACAAATTGTAGATACCAAGTCTCACTGAAATACATTGATACAACGTGTTCGCAAGAATTTTATTCCTTTACCAAATATATTAAAAATATTCAGTTGCATATAAGATTTCTTTATAATTTCTTTCACTGTTAATGTATGCTCGCTCAGGTTTATCCAAAGAACAACATTGTTTGTAGAAAATAAGGTTAACTTAAGATTAGTATTGTTTCATTGTCATGTGAAATACTAGCAAACTATTTCTATTATATGTTGTTGATTATACAGCATTACCCGTTTCACAGTGTAGTTTGACAGATATAAACAATATAGATAAGGGAACTGTTAACTGATATGTTTAAATAATATTTTCTTCGCTCTAATAACGGGTAAATGCTTTTTCCTATGGCAACGTCGCGTAATGTCATCAAACCCAAAATACATTGTTGTTGTTTTTCTTTTTGCATTAGCGGAGACAGTGTTCGTCGATTACTTATTGTGCAAGCTAATTTTAGCTCGACAATTTACAGAATAGGTACAGCTATTGGACTCGCCCGTCCATCGGCGTCACGCCTGCATCTGCGACGGCGTCCCGATTTGGTTCAGTTTTTGTATGTAAGCTTGTATCAAAGTAACTAGATGAGGGAATTGATTGAAACTTCACAATCTTGTTCATCGCGAGAAACTGACTTACATTGCAATGGATCTATAACTCTCTTTGCTCTTTTACAGAAATATGCCCCTTTTTCGACTTAAAAATGTTGCACTAAGTTTGTGTATGTAAGCCGGTATCTCAGTACCCACTAAAAGGAATGGATTGAAATTACACTGTCATGGTCTGACATGCATTGTACAGTATCCATAACTGTACTTGGTATCTTTGAAAATGTCCCTTTTTCGACTTTTTGGTTATTATAAGTTTTTGTATGTAAGCTGTTATCTGAATAATAATAATAATGGATTGAAACTTCACATATTTGTCCACTGTCACTTGTCCACTGTAATGAGCTGATATGCACTGTGCAGTTTCAATTACCCTGTTTTCCATTTTTACATTTCTGGCCCGCCACCTTTTCGACTTTTGGATTTATTCAATTGACAAGTTTGTTGAATAGTCGAGCGTTGCTGTCCTTCGACAGTACTTGTTTAAATTGGACTACAATTTTCGCGAAATGGCCTGACCATTGTATGCTGTTTGCGGATAAAAAGGTCAAGGTTAGTACAAGTACATACTCCAGAAACAGACCGCAGTTACCTAATACAAATACTGTTTGAAATCATATAACTAAAATATATGTTATAAGATTTAAAAGGATCCAATGCTTCCAAGGCTCTTACATTTCATTTCTAGTTGATTTCTACTTTGCTAAAACACAATTTTTTGGACCTACTTTCAAAGGTACTTTAGCGCATTTCAAACATTGACATTATATTAACTTTAAAAAAACAACCGGTATATTTTGCAAAATTTAGATTTTATCAATAGTCGCTTTTCTTCTTCATTTCATAGCCATGTTAACTGTTCCTTTGATGTTTTCTCTTTACTGTATTTTCTGAAGTATCTATTGTAATTTATTTTAATGTCGATACAGTCTATAACTAATCCCTTTTCACTTGTTAGTAAACAAAAAACAAAAAATAAGGAAACTTAAATGTTTGTGATCTTGATTTGTTTTTTTTATCAAATAACACTAAACGGTATCTATAAATAATCATTTTACAGATAAATGATATTAGACAGGTTAAAACATTGATTATATATGAACTGGTTGTTAATTTTCGAAACTAGGGCTCCGGATAATTGATTAACTATATCTGGAATTGAAAATTACTAACAGTTTTGAAATAATATAAGTATGTACTTATTCTCACACGTAGATAGATTATTTTTTGTATTCGTTTTGCCAGTTATGAATGGAACACTTAAATACGCCTAGCTAAATTTTAATTATTATTCTATGCAAAAGTGTTTAGTACTAGCGTTTACTTTTATCTTTTTTCACAGCAAAGTTATTATGGAATGAAGTAATTGCTTAGAAGGAGATCACTTTTTGATTTCAAACTGTGTATGTCTGTAAAGAGCATAAGGATATACATTTACCAGGTACATCAGTTTTGAAACTAGTTGTAACATCCCAGTGGTAATGTGGGTTCTGACCGTTACAATGCGGTTCTTTACTGTGTTTTTATTTATGTATGTTTTGTTACCACGTGACTTTTTTTTTTGAATAAAACCTGTAAGAGCTTTATTTGTAAAAAAACTGATAAGTAAATTTGATTCTGTATCATTAATCGAAGACAACATTGAAGATCAAGGTTCTGTCATAATTACTCTATGACTCATCATGCGCATTGTGATAAAAGCAAGAAAAGAAAAACTTTTTCTTTAACATTTCCTGATTTTTTAGAAATCATACGTTTCTTAAATCGTTATAGAATATTATGCTATTCGAAAAGTATTTTGATTTAAAAAAAAAAAAAAATACCAAACTACACATATTTATTCCAGTGTGGGGTCTCTGACAATATAATGGATATATTGCTATCTAGAGTGTCATGTTGATAGAACTTCGTCAACGTTTTAAGGTATCCGATCCATAAATAGCGCATATCACTTTCGGCAGTTATCGGACAATGTCGGTATTTTCCGGAATTTTCATTCAGGATTTTAGTTTTATTTGATTTTTTTACATTTTTGAATATCATTTAACTCATTATGCCCGCGCGATGCATTAATGCGTCGGCCGATTTTTATCTGTATACCGCGTGCCGCTTATAGGCGGTGTTGTTATCTACATCTGAAAACCGCGCGCCGCGTACATGCGTCTTTACAGTAGTAGCTATGAATTCCGCGTGACGCTTTCAGTCGTCACATTTCATTGGTCTTTAATAAAATATTTTAGTTCTTTCAAACAAATTGGACGAATAATTTTTTTTTGTTGCGTAACATTTTTAAAACATAAATTAAACCGGATGTTGTGAAAAAATAAATGCTTTCGTTGAAGAAAGCTGTAAAAGCGAGTGTCGTTCGAGTTATGATTTGTGATTTCTCGAAGCCTGAAATTACGGATGATTTTTAATATGATCAAAACATAAAAAAATAAGTAAATAAATGAATAAATAAATAGATAGATACCATTGAAAATTCATTGAGAAGTGGCAGTTGAAATAATGCAACCCAAAAATATATACTTTTTCGCTCATCGCTATGCTGCAAATATTGTCATCTGCGGGATCAAACAATTTTACGGCTACATGAGTTAACTTCTGATTATTATCGTTCTTTCGTTTTATTACAATAAAATAAGTATTGAACATTGTGCCAGAATTTCGTTCAAATCTGTCAAAATTTACCAGAGATAAAATAAAAAACCCAGCTATGGAGCTAGAAAAGGTGTTGAGTATATGAATAATGTAAATAATTGGGTATTGTTATAAAAATACACTTCATTAAAGACAGACGTACATAATTACCGCACTAAAATAATGTGTACGCATCATACCGACATGCGGAAAAAAAAATCTCATAGAATTATTTTACATTTTCATATCGCGTGAACATTGTCACAATTTTACGTCGTAACGATGCACACAACACTGCCTGGACAAAATTGAGGATTGCATCATTGAAAAGAAAAGAACTAAAAATATTTTCTTTTACATGTAAGATTAAATTATCTTTCACTCATGCACACCATAACTTTCATTTTTACCTATGCGATATGACAATTATAATGCTCATGTGTGTATGAAAAAGTAAAATCATCTTGTGGGTATTTATTTACTTATTTATTTATTTATTTTGTTGTTAAACTTCGAAACTGTCTCTTGATTTATAGTATAAACTGTTAATAATTACTCAATTTTGATCATTTGTTCTGTGTCTTTAATTCAACAATCTGTTGAAATGACTGTATTAGACAGCTGCATGAAATTAACTTTGTTGCGTAGCTACTTCAATTTACTTACAAAGTGTGCAAACTCCATACCTATTAATACATATTTGATGTCATATGTCATTAATTAACAACAATATCCCAAGCAAAAAACTACAAAGTCAATGTTATATCTCAAAACATCTCTAGGTATTCAGGGTAGATTGGCTTATCAGCCTCCTAGGTGGCTGAAAGAGTAGAAGTGGAGAAAACGCTTTAGGGTAGAATGAGTTAATAAAACCATTAATAAAAAGACAAATACATAAAGAATTTTTACCAATAGTTTTCTATTATTAAAAAAAAATACGGAATTCTCGTCTACTCTCTTACAACGGGATGCAATTGCGGCGCCCATGAAAAAAAAACATTGCGAATGCCGATTTAAAAAAAAACAAAAACAATGATAAACCTTTCACATTAGAATTAACAGTCTACCGTGTGATCATATGGTACGATGGGCGCCAAAAAATATCATTTATCGTGCTAACAAGACCTGTCGGCTCTGAATATGCTGTGAATAGCCCAACACCGGGTTGACGTCATTTCGACATGTACAATGATCAGATGATATAGAAAAAGTAGGCATCGAAAACAACGATTGTCCACGAAACGCTTGATTCAGGTAGGAGTTTTATTATTTGCTTGTAAAAAGTCAATGGAATAAATTTTTATGAGATTATTTATAAATTCATGAACATTCCTACAGGTATATAACCGAAGTGCATGTCAAATGGTACTGTACCACAAAACAGGCAATGTTCCCAAATGCAGTGGCTAGGGGTCCGGTAACCAGACCTCTAGACCCGGAATCTAGTGGTCCGGTAATCAATACGAATGCTGAAAATGGTATTTACAAGAGGAGACAGTATTTTATCTTTAAAAACGGGAGAGGATTTCAGAAGTTTGCTCTCGTATTTTTCTTGCATTTTAAATGCATTGTAAGTGACAGGAAATAGAAGTATTTATAATTCTTTATTCCTTGGAAAAATACGATCGCAAATTCGATAAATTATAAATAGGAATTTGTACGCTGTACATAATCAGAGGCATTTATCAAATAAATATAGTCTCCTCTGTATAAACAGTTCTCAGTATTCATGGTAATTGGGACAACATTGGGGAAAAAATATGCTTTTTTGCTTTGGAACTGCTTCCTTTTAACGCAGGTAGATTTATACGGGAAACAGCCCTTACACTGATAATACAGCATTAAATAGTACTTGTATATTGAATACCGGACCTCTAGACTCCGGGTCTCGAGGTCCGTTTACCGGATCCCTAGCCACTTCCTTTCCCCAAAGGCCAAACCAAAAAATTCAGATGCACTGCAGCACGAAGTAGTAAGCATGTTATTTTGATGAATAAAGATCTTAAAATAGGATTTGATAAAATATATGAATTCTGTTGAATATAATAATTGATAATTATTCGAATTTGAATGTAATTTAAACTAGTGGGACTGTTGCATTGTTTATGTATTGATGTTGAAAATGAATACAAGCTACATGTTATATGTACAAAGCTGTTACTGCATTGATTATAGCCCTTTGGCATCTGTGCGCCATTTGTAAGCGTCAATGTTAAATAAGTAAGTTATACTTGCGAAAAGAGTTATTTTAGACCTCAAAAGGTTTGTTATTGGTTTAATTTGATAGATTAAGGTGCATCTTATCTATGCTATGATATGTTTGCATTTATATTAATGTTTGTTATGTTTTGAAAAGATGGAACGCTTCTGTAACATGTTTTCGCTACTCAATGAAAATTTGTGATGTCAATAAATTTATAATAATTTATATCTGAACAAGTTTTCTTGAACCGAGGATTTGTTAAGTTCGTTTCAGTTTTGACACAGAAGTGTGAAAGGCATACAGTCTTGGTATATTCTCTAGTATAACATGTATAACATTTGCATTGACTTTCATATGTTTTGTGCTACTGTTACAACCCTGATGATTTTTCTTATACATTTTAAAGAAATGATAGGTTAGGCATCCCTTTACCGGACCTAGAACAGAGTAATGCATACTGCCAACCATTATAATATACGGTAAACACATTTAGTGTTTAGTGCAAACATATCCTAGTAAATCCATTGAACGGCTTGCTACATTTATGACTGAAATAAAATGTATATAATGCTACCATTAAAAAATCATTTGTTTGTGATAACATGACCTACCTGTGAAAATCGCTGTGACCCAACTTTTTTTCCTGGGCATACGGATGAAATATTTTTCCCTATATGATTATATGCCAAAAAAAAAAAATCCCTACCAACCGACTCACACAAAAAACTTTGGATTGTGTTACGCGAGTCTCTGATGTTTTCATCAGTGCTGGAAAACTCTGTCTTACACCCTGGCCCTGGATGTAAGAGGACAATTGTCCTGTCATATGTATAACGAACTATGTCTTATTATATATGTATGAATTTAAAACTTTCCTTTGTTTCTTGCAGCAATGGTCCGTGTTGATGTTATTTTCTCTGAAAGCGAACTGTTATTAATCTGCAGCCATTCAAAGAAAGGCATAAAAAGGTAGCTTTTAGTTCTCATTTTGCCTTTATTAGATTCATACAGAAGAGAGAAATTTGCTGAGTTTAAAATTAACTTTGGATAAATTGTGAAAAGCCGGGGTTGTTACTTAAATTCATGGTGATTTATATTTTGTTATTTGTAGTGTGATATGCCAAAGATATATATGACTTCAGTCTTCATTTTATGATCATGTATATGAGGAAGTTATCTTTCCCATAAAATGTGCTGTTATCATTTTGCACCTGTCCCGCTAATATATACATGTAAGTCATATACCTTCAAGCTGTGTATTGTTAACAAATGTGATTAAAATAAACTTCTGTCTCACCCAACAATTTAGTGTATTGTTGTTAAAAAAAACATGTTTAGACTTGGCGTGATCCTTCATTGCATGTCATACATCTTGATGAGGTCGCTTTTATTTATGTACACCCCATTGCCATTGATCCATGAGGTATATAGTGTCAACACTGTTTGAACTGTCTGCCCATCAGTCCAACATTCTTGTGTACATTCTGATGTACCATTTCCATCCAATTAAAATGAATCTTCATCAACATGAAATGAAAAGTAGCATATTATCAGAACAGATAATTATTTTTTTTTAATTAGTCCCCGTTTGACTTGACAATATTACATAGATCTGTACAACAGCTTCCATATTCAAATGAAACTTGGTATATTTCATGAAGCAAACATAAGCATAATGTCAGATTTTTTTTTTTGAGTTATGCCCCTTTTTATTATATCACATCTGTATATTGTGTCCTCTGCTTCTACTACATATTTCATGTAATTCAAACTTGGAATACATCATCAGTATGAAGTTGGACATGTGCTTATTGTCTGATCCTATTTTTAGTTAAGTCCCTTTTTGGGACTTAACATTATTACAGCTATATCAGTTCATTTTGGACTATATTCAACCTTCAGTTTTCATCAAATTTAACTGAAATTGCAAGTTGGTATACTTTATTGAGTTGTGCCCTTTTTGAACTTTTTTTATTCATTCTATACATTATTCCTGCTTTTAGTATTTAAAATTAACTCATTTTTATGATATTCTTACTTGATCTTAATGTTGATAATTTGTTTCATTCCAGTGAGCTGCCATTACCAAAGTTCCTTAGATATGTATGAACCATGACATTCAGGCATTTCTGTTCTGTTGAAATAATACTTGAGCTGGAACCATGACATGAAAGAAGTCATTAGGAAATTTATGCAAGTGGAGAGTGAGACATAAAATTTGTAAAATGAAAAGACATATGAAGCAAATAGCAAGTTCTGAATGCTGCAAACTAACTGTTGGTAGACTTTGGATGATTTACTGCAAACATAGGGCAAAAAAGACTCAGATACAAATATATCATAACAATGCTTACATGCCAAACATGCAGGGCATCTATACAGGAGAATTCAGTTGAAAGTCCAGGAGATTTTAGAATTTACAGTGTACCTAGTTTGATAGTATAATTAAAAAGATAGTTCTGAATTCTTTTTTGGCAAATCTGATTCATTTTTAAATCTACAAGGTATTGTCATCATTTGTTGATCTTTGTCAGCTTTGGTCTTGGTTAACATTTTTGCTTATATTCCTCTTTCTTTGAAACTATTAGAAATATAGCTTTGAAACTTAGTTCACCTGTTTATCATCATTAGATAACCAAGAGTCATAATTCCCACTTCTGTCACTTTTAGGCAGAATTATGACCCCTTGTGTACCTAGAAAATTAGAATTTCTTGGTCAAATATTTGGTTAAATTAAATGTTTCATACTTGAAGAGCTATAGCTTGAAACTTTATATACTTGTTTACCATCATTAGTTGACTAAATAGGTCATGAATCATAAATATTCTTGTATTCTGTCAGAATATGGGCTTTTTAAATTTGCTTTTCTTGGTCAATTTTTTGTTTGGTCCACTTTGTAGCTCGACTATTTGAAGAATAAGTAGAGCTTTCCTACTCATCACGGCGTTGGCGTCAGCGTCGGCTCACACCTTGGTTAATTTTTTTTCGTACCATTTCACATTTTGACAAAACTTTTTGAGGTAATGCTTTAAAACTTTCAACACTTGTGTACCATCACCATGTCAAGTTTTAGGCAAGAGTACTTAACTCCATCAAGGATTTCGGCGGAACTATGGTCCCTTTTAACTTACAAATCTTGGTTAAGTTTTTCACACCAGTTCATATTTTGTGCAAACTGTTTGATATATGGCTTTGGAACGTTTATACCACTGGCACCAGACCTGAAAGAAAATGCCTCTGTACATGTTATACCTTACCCCTAGGTATTCTATAAGAACCATGGTCATGAACGGGAAAATATACTATCCCATTTCAATCGTATATTGCTCACTTAAAACGCGCAGATCGGTAAATGCGTACCTAGTATATTGAACAAGCGATAATTTATCTTCCACCGTGCGCTAGTCACATTGTCTCAATATTCCATATTGCAGAGATGCTCCACATATTTTATGCTTTCGTCAACCTTACAGAAAAATTTGCGTGAACTCCCCTAATGAACATCCGGTCTAGAGGTCACAGCAGTGTGCACATGCCAGGCGAAATGTAAACAAACAAAAACAAAATGCAAAATATTCATAGTTATACAATATCACTCGAAATGATGAATGAAATTCATCTTTTATGTGATTTTGAATTTGAAATCATACATTGGTAAACATCGGTTCTGTTTATTTAATTCATTTTGAACATTTATCCTGCATATATATACGTGTAGTAAAATGACGACTGACATACATTTTCACATCAGCCAATCTGAATGGTTTTGTAATCTACAACGGAACTTCACCAGGGAAGTTCAAGCAAGTTTTTTTTGTGTAACGTTGAAAAACTGTAAACTACGCGTTGTTTTTCTAAGACAAGAAGTATTGAAGAAATGTGACTGGTACACAATGGAAGATAAATTATCGCGTGTTTAATACCCATAGTACACATTTACCGAACTGCGTGTTTTAGTTATGAAATGCGCGACTGAAATGGGTTAGTATATTTTCGCGTTCACGACCATGGTTCTTATAGAATACCTAGGGGTAGGGTATAACATGTACAGAGGCATTTTCTTTCTGGTCTGGTGCCAGTGGTTTATACCACTTGTTTATTTTATCTGTAGGCAAGAGTACATAACTCTGTCAAGTATTTTGGCTTATGTATTTTTTGGACTTGAAAATTGGTTCAGTTTTTGTACAAGTCCATGTTTTGTCGAAACTTATGACATGTAGCTTTGAAACTTTGAACACTTGCTTATCATCATAATTTCCATCTGTAGGCAAGAGAACATAACTCTGTCAACTATTTTGGCTGAATTATGGCCTTTTTTGGACTTGGAAATTGGTGAAGTTTTCGTACATGTCAACGCTGTGTCAAAATTGTTTGACATGTGGCTTTGGAACTTTGAGCACTTGTTTACCATCATGACCTCTATTTTTAGGCAAGAGTACATAACTCTGTCAACTATTCTGCCTGAATTATGACCTTTTTGGACTTGAAAATCAGTAAACTTTTTTATACCAGTCTATATTTTGCCTAATCTGTTTATCATATGGCTTTGAAACTTTTACCACTTGTTTACCATCATAATATACATATGTAGGCAAGACTACATACGGTAACTAGGACAAGGACTTTAGCTCAGTTATGGCCCTTTTGTGAGAAAGAAATTTGTTAAGTTTCGCATGCGATTCCATATTTTGTCTAAACTGTTTGATATATGGCTTTGAAACTTTGAACAGTCTTGCTTACCATCATGGTCACATATTGCCATATAGTACAAAAACAGGTACATTGTTTGTCTTATCTATTTTTCATCTTTTGTCTGCAAATCTCTATTAATATTTTAACCCCATACTTCCATCAGTTCTTCGAATAGTCAAGCGCGCTGTCAACAGACAGCTCTTGTTTGTGAATACTATAAGATATATTTGCTTTAAAACTGTGTACATTTCTTTACTATCAGTAAGTGAGTAAGAAGGTCAAAAACCATTTATAACACTTTCTATTGCATATTGTTAAATGTCAATCAATTACAGGCAAGGGTAGGCACCCGCAGGCGTTTCTGTGGTTCATACCAATTTTGACATATTTTAATGAATGCCTGGGGTAATTTTGACTACAAGAGGTAGCTTAAATATTATGATAGCATGGTTTTTGATAACTTTAGATTCTGGCATTTGAAGGCAGTATGGGTAAAAAAAGGAAAATGTCAGTAATGTAAATGCTATAATCTTTTTACTGAGGTCTGAAATACAAAAAGGAGAAATATACTTATTGTGGGCCAATTTTCTCCAGTTTGGATTGATAAGTTTGCATTGAAAACAGCTGTAATAGAACTAAGGTCATTTCATTTGTAACATTTATTGTAAACTACACATTTTTGATTTTTATTACCTTGATATAGTCCGTCTCGTAAAATTTCAAAATGCATGGTGACCTATACTTTTTTTTTCATCTATAAATACATCTATCTTACTTTTTGAAAAGTTTCAGGAAAGTAATGAATGTAGAAAGGTCTGTAACTCTTCTCCAAATAATCTGGATTCATAATGGATTCAGTGATTTATGTATAAATTTTACGAGACAAGATTTAGATATTTGTTATTTGTCTGCAAATAATTTCGATTAAAACTCAAATGTTTGTATTATTTTTCAACAATATAGTGTTCTATAGGTCATATAACTATTTGGAATGAAAATCACTTGAAATATTAGCAAAATAAAATTTTGAAATATAAACTTTCGCTATTTTTAGTTTATTTGTGTCACATTTTCATGTAAAGGAAATAATTGTAAGAGTTATTTCCCCAGTTGAGTTATGCTCCTTACTATTTGCGTTTTTCAAACTGCCAAATGGTAAACTTCCATAAAACAGCCAAAAAGGATAACGTTACTAGGCATATAATTTAAGCCATTTATGGATCGGATACCTTAATTTACCTTGACGTCGATTACAATATCGTTTTGCAAGGTCCTGATTACTTTGAAACATTGTTATTTGAAATTCTGTACAATCGAGTGTCTTTCAACAGTGCTACAACTTGTGCATATGTTACAGGGAATTAGAAATTTGGTTCAACTACGATTTTGATCGAACATTGTGTTCTCGGGTAACCTAACAGATTGGCACAATACGAATACAGATCTGCAATTTCAGAACAGAAATCTCCGCTTCGATAGAAAAAAAATCAATTCAACATTTCTTAAGAAATATATAACTTCCAGATATGCCTGTCTCAGTTTCGAATCCTCAGTCTATAAGGCAAACTTGTGCGATAATGTCAGTATTTTGTTGATGCAGTTATTTAACATAGAAAGCAATATTCACTTTTATTATAGTTTAACGTTTATTTGTTTACGCTAAGAATACATTTCAATCAATTCAACAAAAAAGAAGAACTGTCTTGAGATCAGTTTTGTTAGCGAATTATGATACGATTTTGCCAGATTAGAAACAAAAAAAAAGTTATGTTTAATTGTACCGTTGAACTCAATACAGTCTTGTTGCGCCATTAATTCAACCTAGCTTACAGCTATAAACATTTACGACGATAAAATGTGAGATTTTTTTGTCATTTCAGTCAGCGTACAAAGGATATAATTATACCTTTGAAAATAAGCTGTAATTTACTGATACCTTACAGGAACAAGATGACCATAAACGTCCATTACTAATTTGTAAACACTATCGCTATCCACCGATGAGGTGGTCCATTAAAGATATAATCTGTTAATGGTTTCTGGTATGTCGGTACACCATCTTCCACGATGAAGAGTAAATGGGGATACGCTTTTATTGTATTACGACCATTTTAAAATGTAACAAAGAAAAGACTTGTCAATTCTCTGTAAAGTTAGAAATTGTTAGACACAAATAAATTATATAGTGTCACTACTGGGGTTCGGGTAGTTTATATTTTTCCGATCTGTATACAGAAATACTTGTATCAGCTACACCACAAAAATGATTTTATCTCGTACTATAACTTGCACTGGCAGTGTAAATGGTAATGCGTTTTATTGTTTTAACTTTAAATATGTGATTTTAGACTGCATCAGTTCAGTATGTCTTTTTCGCAACTTATACACTAGTATTAATCAAATCCATCTAATTCTGTGTCAAATAGACTGTGTTTTATTCTGCGACACTTTAGAGGCATTGCATTACACCAGCAGGATACAGTGTATTTTATATTAGATTTGGCGCAGATACAATATCTTAAGCATTTTCCATTCGTGCCTTTACAGAATAAAGTCTGGTTTCCGCTCAATGACGTTAAAAATCAGCTATCATTGAATTTAAAAGAATTATTTTCTGCGTTCCGGAAAAAGAGCAATATTGTTTTGCGACAATTGATCAAGGAAAAAGGTCACAATTACCTAGTTCAAGTCTAATATGATTACCACTCAGTAAATAAGGACCGTTTTGTCTGTCGATCCCCTTAAAATGTAATGTTTGTAGTCTGTAGAAGACACCTGATGTAAATAAGCTCAATGTTATAAAATTAGAACTTACACTCCCCTTTGCCTTCAACAAACCATCATGGGGGCATATGTTTTTTACAAACACCCCTTCTTTATATCATATTTTATATAACTTCAGATAAGTTATATGAGCCGCACCATGAGAAAACAAACGTAGTGTATTTGTGACTTTTTTTTATGCAAACAGTTAAAATGAAGATAGCCCGATTCCGTAAATCGTCAACGGAATACCAGAACAAGTTTTATTTTTTCCACTCTTTATCCCGACATTCAGCCGACAAAAAAAGACCAGTCATTTCCAAAAACCCCACATCTCTTTTCAAAATTTAATTATCGGAAAAAAATTTGCTTAAAAATCTACATTTTTTTTTGCTATTTACATTCGCCAATGTAACAATTACAAGAAACATTTTAAAGTAATTCTTTTAAACCCATTACCGGCTGCAAAAAAATTGTGTGTATTTCGTCAACGCGGATGGTGTAAATTTTAAAAAACAAGTGTCACGGGAGTACTTTATCCCCCCACATTAGGGGCCTTGTCACAGAACTAAGCTTCAATCAAACTTGTTACCTTACCAAAGGACCGAAAATCAACAAAAACCATCGCTAGGCGGGTCAAAACCCCTCAAATTTCATGAGCCTGCCTAACGTTCACGTTCTCAATTATCACCAGAAACCGTTTAAATTCGGAGTCCGTGCCCTTTGCCCTTTTGCCCTACGACCTAAAACTGAACTTGACCTACATTTTATGTGAACACCGTGCAAAACTTAAACCCTAGACACAAGCTTCTCAATTATCATCCGAAACCATTTAACTTTTCTGTGTCACGTGCCCCTTTGCCCTTTGACCTCGACCTCAAGCCCAACTTGTCCGCATGTTTTTATGATACACCGTGTACCAAAAAAATAGACCCTAGGTCAAAGCGTTCTAAGTTATCACCCGGGAAACCAATTAATTTTCTGAGTCACTTGACCTTGCCCATTGCCTATCCCTAAAAGTCGAACTTGACCTCATTCTATATGATACACCTGGTACAAAAAATTATGTCCAAACCCCCAAAACGTTCTAAATTTCATCCGAAAAAATTTAACTGTTCCAAGTCACTGTGCCCTTGCCTTTGAATATGACCCCCAAATCGAACTTGACCTCATTTTAGATGATCACTGTGTACTAAAATACGTATATGACCTAGGCCCAAGCGTTCTCATTACCCCCGGGAAAACCGTTTAAATGTTCAGGTCCGTGCCCTTTACCTTTGTTATGCCCCAAAGCGAACTTGCCCTGTTTTTTCTAAGTTGTACTCGTGTACCAAATTTTTTAAAATCGTAAAGCCTTTCAAGAGTATCTCCCGAAACCAAAAAAACCAAATGCCCCGGACAACCGCCGACCGACCGACGACAACCACCCCTTTATACACTCACCCCCCCCCCCAAACTTTTTTTTGTGGGGTAAAAAACGAAAAAAATGTGTGTTGGAAAGTAATCCCTGTTTAAAATTATGCTTAAAACGGAAATGTCGGAACACCCGACCTAGTATTTTATTTTGGCTGCATAGCGAAACTCCAATGGAGCCCCCACGAAACGTAGCACTTTCTTTACTTTACTAATTACAGTTCTTTTATAAGTAACAAACCGATCCTTTTAATCCATCCCTTTCCTGCCAAAAAGGATGGAATCCCATAACAATAACTTGTTAAAAATTTCCCCATTTGTGGTTTATCGTAGGCCGAGTGGTATGTGTTTAGCAAAGAACGAACAACTCGGGAATTTTACAAAAACCACTTAAAAATTGTTATTTCGTTTTTAAACGAATATGTATCAACAGTTTTAAAAAAAAAATTGAATACTTTTAAAAGACCGGCTAGCCCCTGGATCGTATCTCTTCCCCGCGTGATTATTGAAAAATAACCCCACATGATGTAGTTATTTTTTTGGTCGGTTAGATGTTAAATTAACAGGGTTGAAGGTAGTACACTAAAGAAGAAAATGGGACGCATTTTTACATTTGATCCGCGCCATAAAAAACAAAAAGTGGCTTTAACCAAATAGACGCAGGCCACCCTCAGACCTTCGTTGCTTTCAAAGCCTGTTGCAATTGAAACCGTAGCATCTGCGCAGTCTGGGCAGGACCATGGGTGCAAACAAATGCTGTTTTTTCCCTGATGGCTTTATGTTAAAAGATATTTGATGAAAATGTTTAAGAGAATAGATTTAAAAACTCTTACGCAAATAAAAAACGATGTCACGAGCCAAGAGTTATTAAAAATTTCGGCCAACAAACTAGGCCCCCCTGTGAAAGGGGTTTCGTACGCACGCATTCTTAGTCCCAATTGCTGATCAGTGACGACGACTTGAACATTTACCGGTTCAAATCTTCCTACGAATTTTTTAACCATGTCGCTAAAGTATAGTTTCCATAAACAAAATAGCTTTTTAGTAAAAGAGTTTATAATCAAAACTATTTTAAAAGAGAAGAGCCAAACTCCATATCTTGCTGAATTTTGAGTAAGTTGTCAACATCCCCGCCAATGATATATTTCATTTAAAATATATTTTCATAGAGAGTAAACGACAGGGGAGTTTAAAGGCGCCGCCTCCAGATCGTATGACAACACAAAAAAATGAAAATGATTAAGGTATCAGTATTTAATTTTACAAGAAATTAGCTGGCAAACTTATTGTTACGGAAACACACGGCGATTAGGTTGTTATTACTAAATTTACATAGAAACTTGAAAAGCTATTTCAACGCTAGGACAGAGGTAAACGCATTACTTAAAGTAAAACTAATTCAAACGATCGTTTCATACATGTTCATCCGTGTGGTGTGCAAGTAATGACAGCGAGGAAGCTTTAATTGCCGCGGCGGCCTGGGTACGATACTCGGCTCAGGCCTTTTTTTCATGTTATTGCAGTTATACAAAGATATTATTAGAAATGAAAACTAATATTGCAAACCAATGTACACAAAAATGACCAAACTATACTGTCCTATTCTGTTAACTAAAGGCTAACGTGATGAAATGGTTGCCCGCTGACGAAATATCCTTATATGTTTTTGTTTTTTTGTCCTTTTTTTTTCAAAGTACGATAAAATCGGACATATTCTAATTAAATATAAAAGGACAACTGTGTCCCGATTTGGACAAATGATTTTCAGTCATCTATAAAGAAAAGGAAAAGTGACAAAAAAGAGGATTATATATTCATGATTTCATGCACAATATTGTGTACAGTCATAAGTATCCCCCTTCGGGGGGGTGGGGGGGGGGGGGTGGGGGGGGGGGGGCCCAAGGGGGGGGGGGGGGGGGGGGGGGGCCCCTTATTGTTCCTTATTCCATTTATTGCTACTTTCTGTCCTGGAATAATCACCTTTAATTCGGATACTCAACACCTTTATTAAATGCCTATTGATGTACCGCACGTGTCTACGTTTATATAATGAATTGCAATCATTTCAACAGGCATGGTGACATTGGTACACACTTTTGTGAAATGTTTTCTATTATTTTAAACAATACATGTCACTGGATTTTAAGAAATATTGTCCATTACATATTTTATGAAAAACTGGTATTTTTAATGAAAAATGATTTTTAATCGGAGAAAAATGTAATTTTGAATTTTATATAATTATGAACAGAGCCTAGCAAAATAATTGCAAACGTGGGACTCGGATATTAACGGTTTTGCCGCAAGTATTTTTACTTTTTTTTCATCATTTTAAAAGCAAAAAGTATAGTTCACATACAATAGAAATATGTCAATAATATTTTAAAATTTACGACAAAAGTAATACAGATGGATACTTTGTTTCTTTTGGGTTTTAACGCCGTTTTGACATTGGTGTTTCAGTTATGTAACAGCAGACAGTTAATCTAAACCTGTTCACCGCAAATAACATGACACTTTCCACCCCCGTGAATAAGATGTTTAATGCGAACGATATCCGACACCAGTACAAATCCGACACGTGAGAACATGCGCCTCGCACTATAGAAGGAGCTAACTCACGACCCTACACCCGTAGATACCTGTGCTCTTCCTAATTAAAAAGTTGCGTGCCAAAGATAGATTTCCAAAAAAAAATAAGCACATCCCGTCCTATCCTCAGGCGACAGCTTTGATAAATTCCATTTTATATAAGAACACAGCCAAGAGGTTTAGTCATGAGTCAAATATTGAATCGAGGTTTATTTGCGTGTTTAATATGAAATGCACATAACATGTACCTATTTCAAGTTCGCTCGCTTCACGAACTTCTCATTTTTAAGATAATTATGTAAGCATACATGAATTGGAAGTCCGATGCCCATCTTTATTATCATAAATTGTAGAAGTCCGTGAAGCGAGCTAACTTGAAATAGGAATAGAACTTGGTCTGATAATTTGACACCAGTGATGTCGTTCCCTTCCTAATAAACAGCCATACATGTGCAAATGTTCACTGATGTAGGAAATATTCCTCCTCAGAGAACTTATTCAAATCCAGCTTAAATAACACTTAACTGATGTCTCCTTCCCTTAGAATACGATTGTATATAAGTCGGGTCCATGGCCTTTCCAGTTGAAGCACTGCAAAATTGGAACAATTGATCAGGCTACAAAATGTATAAAAATGATAATTGGGTAAAATATTGTCGTTAGGTTTGGTGGGGGAAAATCAACTGAGAATCAGCGTTTAGTTTTTGTTTTCAACAACAAAGAAGTTAATTGAATGCATTGGGCCTTTTCACATCATCCTGCAATGTAATCTGTAATTAACTTGTAAGGTTGGTAATGAATTAGTACAGCTTGGTTGACATAAAAGCATTAATGACTGACCACCCACGACTTATTCCCACGGTTATTTAAAAGTGAGTCTATAGCTTTATCCGAATGTTGTTTTTTTGCAGTTTGATATCCGATATCAATTGGTTGCGTAATGTGCGATATGTATTCCAGTCAGAATAAGGTTTGTTTAAACGAGCACGCGGTATAAGCTTTACTGGTTTGCGATCCGAACAATTACTCGATGATGTAAGTGCCATCTAAGGTTCAAGTGTGAAATATACTCACGGTTCGATAATGTATAAATCTATCACAAAGGTCCGCTAAACACGAATAAAATTATTCCACAGTGCGCCAAAAATTATAAAACCTGATTTGTCCAAGCATTTCAATCTTAGAATAGAGAGTTCGCGACGGAAGTCGATATAGTTGCATTTGTCATAAAGCCAAACATGTATGTTTTAAGTGAATTAGATTTGGTTTCACAAATTTGAAAGAAAGCCAATATGGGACTATGAAAAACGAACAATCAGCTCTAAAAAGGGATCTCCCACTCGACAAAAAAGGAGGGAGCACTTGTTAACGAAGTAAGAAAAGATCAATAATGGATGAAGAATGTTCGTAAAAGTTGTATCGCTCAACAACACATTGTGTAAGCCCAAACAGGGTAAATAAAGCAGTAAGTTTCGCTAGCGGAAGTAGATTGGCAGGATTTAAGTAAAGTCCCAAGTTAAACTAAGTCTTCGATTCGCGTATTGTCAGCAAAGTCAATATATTCTTCCCATAACGTTTGATCTGTAAAGAGCATTTTGAAATATGTGGACGATAAAACAAGCCAAAGAAGAAGTTCCTTGGTCTTATGAACTAAAATTTCAATCCATATACACTCAATACCAATAATTTTCGAGGACATACCGATGTTTAAACGACAAGGAAACTTTTTCACATATAAACTAAATCCACCGTAACCACCCAAAACACGGTCTTATACGATCGGTAGTTTGAAAAGTTGGTAAAAGGACAGGGCTTTTGGTGAAAAAAAAAATCATTAGTAATATCAGGCGAAAACCATAGATTATCCGAAAAGGCAGATTATGTCAAAATGAGAAAGTCAGCTTGAATTAATGAAGTTTTGGAAAACGACTTGAGCACGTTGTCATGAACAACAGAAAAATTAGTGACAAATAAAAGACACGTCTCAGACAGTCGACGTTTCCTCAACATTGACTAAAGGACCAGGTTATGAGAACATCTCCAGAGCTCATAATAATACAAAGTCAACGATAAAAATATAAGTACGGGATAATAGGGCAATTATGGCTGTTTTGCAAACCGACGTTTACTAGATACCACTCTGATACAACGAATTTACTATATTTAAGAAATGCACACCAGCAGAAGAACTTAACGCACCAACCAATTGTGGTGACTGACACAAAACAGAATAAAAATGCGTAATGTGGTCTATGAAAGACCCTATTAAAATACAAAAATGAACTAAAAAAATTAAATCTGAGTAATCCAACGTAATTTGTGGCAAGGCTTGCTTCCTATTGTTTTGATATCAGGAGTCAATGTCGCTCCGATAAAAGAAGATGAATGGCTATATTTATCTCCATCCAAGAAAAATATAACATAAACACCTGAAAGGCTGCCCCTCTCGTGTCAAGTGTGTAATAAGACACTATGATTGAACCAATAAAACTGATAATACATGAGATCGATAAGAAACGGTCTTAGTAACGTCAAATAGTTTAGTGTACATCAAAACATACTATGTTACTACATGTATTTTCAACTTCAGGGAAAAATGTTTCGAATCTATCAATGTCAAAAAAGAGTAGTACATCAGGAATAAAAATTTCAATACATAAATGAGAAACACAAAAAGCTAAGTGTACTATTATATACCCAATTCCAGTAAATACCGAAAAATGTAGTGCGGTCTGGTTTTGTAAATCAAAGCAGTCATACAAGTGCGCAGATACAAGGGAGGTTTTAACAGATTATGGAGCAGCGAAAAATATTTTGTCACTACATGATTGGGAAGTGGACACAGATAAAGATTACTGGTTAAACCCATTAACCAATAAACAATGTAGAAATCTAGGTGCGTGATTGTAATCTAAAGAATCATGATCATGAGTATACCGCTAAGTACAAACTATGTAGGTTCAACACATGATATTCTACCATACTAAATCAGCTGTGTGTTAACTAGGCAAGATCAAAACACATGATACGCGTAGAAACAATAATTGCGAATGACAAGGGAGTACTTGGGCTAACAATAAATTTAACAATATGTTATATGAAAATATAGTGCGTGCTTGTATTCTAAGTATCCATTCAAGTAAACATTCAGTGCAGTATTAGATAGGTATTTTCATTCTTACCACATCATAAACAGTAAAGATAATTTAATTATGCATGTACTGCGAAAAGCAAGATTGTTAAAAGGCTAAAAAAGATAAGTAAAGCAGATATGTAGTGAGTGTTTAGATAGTCTATAGAGTATAGTCATACATATTAGAACTGTATGTGTAGTTTTACTAGCTAGTTTCTTAACATATATAAGCACCAGAAAATTTTTATGAGTAGCAAGAAGACAAGAGTACTGTTAGACCAAAACGCAATTAATAATTGTAGAAATAGATGCGTGCTTGCAGTAAAAGTATTACTACTTGATATACCATTGGATGCAGAACAAGATAGGACTTAAATACATGATAAGCATCGAAAAGTCATATTCTCAATGCAAGGTTATGAATATCAAGAAGAAAGGTATAGTGTTAAACAATAGTCCAATAAAAAAATGTAGACTTGTAGTGCGTGTGCATGTAGTTTGCATGTAACATCATACATGTAACAACTGTACTCAGTACTAGGTAGTTCTAAAACACATGATAAGCGGGGAAAATATGAAAACATTTTTTTATCAATGCATAATAATTAAGAATAGCAAGAAGGTTAGATCCATTAATAAACATCATGTTTAACTATATTACGTTATAAGAGTCTAAGTAGTCATACAAGTATACAACAGTGCAGCATTACTATGCTGGTTCACAACACAATGGTAAAATTTTAAACAGTGGCAATGATTATGAGAAAAACAAGACAATACGTGCACTGTAAAACCTAATTACAATAACAAATGCAAGAATATAGTGCGCCTTTAGTCCAAATGACGCACACCTAAATTACACCCGTATGGTTCTTAACCGAAACTAACACAAAGATATTTCATCACTCATAATGAAAAATACACAAAATAAGTGCATTGTGAACCATTAATAAATCAAGATAATGGTAAAAATATAGTACGGGATTTTAGTCCTTGAATTACCTTACATACATACATGCAATGTTGCCAGTATTAGGTAATTTCTTAACATAAGATAAAAACAGCGACCAATGAGTTCAATACCATAAAGTCAAATCGTATAAATTGTTATTAAATGAATCTTATCAATTTATATATAATTTTAATGCAAACAACATTTGGTATATTTAAATATTGATTCAGCTCTAGTCTAAAAAATAGTAGTTTTTAAACATATTATTACTTCACTTAAAATATTGATGAAATTTATGTTATTGGATATATATCACTCCTTTCATAAATTCCTTGTATGTAGATTGAGTAAAATTTTACTGAAACAGAATCTTGTATAGATTTTCATTATATTACTACATTTTAATTAAATATTAAAATTTTATTTCTTATAGCAAAACTGAGTTATATGAAATGCTATAATCACCCCTTTTTAATGGTATAGTATATAGCTGTTTCTATGCATATGGCTGTTTATCAGATGCATTTTACATATTTTTATGAGCGCCAATGTGAAGTTTGTCGCAGCGACTATTTACGACGTTTCCATTATTTTATTGTCAAAACTTTACGTCATTGCATTATTTCAAACGTAACTTCCTGGAGATATGAATATTGAAAACGCTTGCATGTAATGTGTCCGTCTATAACCCTAAAGCAAGTGCTAAATTACTTACAAGTGCTACCATATAACTTCTTTGCATGAAACTTTTTTAAATTCAATCTCTGCGGTTAAATTTAGACAAATAATCTTATATTTTGCTAATTTTTCATAATTCTGTTAAAATATGGGAGGATTTGTGATAACTGTCAATGTTATACAAAAAAAATGATATAAATATGATAAAGATAAAAGGAGGTATCTTTTCATCCATGGTCGAATTGAAAAGGGTGTAGGAGTGCGTGTCCGTCCCAATCCCAGGCCTTTCCACAGAAAGAAAAAATGGGTATCTTCAATTCAGATTATTTCCAATTCTTTGCCTAAAAAGATCTAAGGATATCTGAAACTTTGAAGTAAAATGATATAACAGAAAAAACATTTACACAAACTGAGTAAGAGCAATATTGATTTCAACTCGTAAAGCACAAAAGAAAGGCACATTACATGCATAAATACTTTCTTACCAACATCGATACAGGTAATCTTATATTTTGCTAATTTATCATAATTCTGTTAAAATATGGGAGGATTTGTGATAATTATCCATGTTATACAAAAAATGATATTAATATGATAAAGATAAAAGGAGGTATCTTTTCATTCCAGGTCGAATTGAAAAGGGGGTATGAGTGCGTGTCCGTTCCCATCCCAGGCCTTTCCACAGAAAGATAAAATGGGTATCTTCAATTCAGATTATTTCCAATTCTTTGCATAAATAGATCTAAGGATATCCGAAACATTGAAGTTAAATGATGTAATTGAAAAACAACATTTTATACAAAATGGGTCAGTGCAATTTTGAATGCCATCTAGTAAAGAAAAGAAAGGCACATTACATGCATAATTACTATCTTACCAACGAACGATACTGGGAAGGAAAAATAAAGTCAAACTTCTAGGAGCGTGTTTCCCTAATCAGGGGGCCCTCGATTCTGATTATCATACATCATAAACACCGCGCATAGCGCACTAGACTTTGAAGTTTGTATAAATCATGATAAATCCTATAAAGTCTAGAACAAAATAGAGCTAGGCTATCATGATAAGGAAATAGGGTCTGGTTCCAGACTTGTTGTTTTAATGTATTACTGATTCACAGTATTATGTTTTAAAAAAATATCATGAGTTTGATATATATATATATAACTATGAAATACATATATATAAATATAATAAATATAAATAAATCTATAGAAGTCTTACATCATGTCTTTCTACATTTCAGTACAATTCCATGATAACGGCGGTAGGTTCCCTTGTTTAAGTAATAAGTAAAAAAGTATAAAATTATCACTCCAATGTTGGGAAGGTATTTTATAAAGTATATTTGCATATGGAATTAATTACTGGCATATATAATATATGCATACAAATCTTTAATCAATTGGATCTAGCAAATATGCGTTGCAAGACTCGGAATTTAGATACAAAATTGCAACATAAATTCAAATTTCCAAAGGGCAATAAGCTCATATCAAGATAAGATCTGTAAGTAACCGATATAGGACATTTAATTTATATATTATCAATGAGTACAATAGTTTTCTAAATTACATAGTCGTGGTCATCGGGTTAAAAAATGTACATCTATATATTAAAGTACAAACATAAGGAGACCACAGTTGTTGATAGTACAATTCATTAGCTAAAATATCCAAACCCAGAAATTATACACAAAAACAATCACATGTATAAAATATAATAGAGACACTGACTTTAAACATGGCAATAACATATACATAATAGTTCTTCACTATGAGTAAACCTTTCCCATCCAAAGAGTAAATTTCGGTTTTTCATTAACCAAACTTATTGAACTTCGGTCAAAATTCAATACCTGTTCTACTATTTATATGACTGTTGCCATGACTTAAGATATTAAGATACTTTATGTTGGTTTCTATCTATATCTTTTTGAAGAACATATTAACGTAATCACGTGCCTATGAGTGGTGATTTTCCAGTGAGGCATCACTAAAACGTTTGGCATTGTGCTCCACTGCAACAAGTAGGACACCGTCGTTCAGTGACAGTAAACAGTTGTTGAAAAAAGCCATTAAATCCTGAAACACACACACACACAACACACACACACACACACGACACACACAACACACACACTAACAGTAGTATAGAATGTGATATAATAGCGTTTTTATGAGATGCAGGCCACTTATGCTTCTTGTATGCTTTTTTCAATCACTGTATTTAAAAGTGTAATAAAACTAAAGATTAAGTTTGCTAAACAATTTGACATTCCGATACAAGGAAGCACCCCGTTATACCATACAAAGGAGTAAATTGGTGTTCATTACAAATTTTCTTATCTATCGATACCCAACATAAATCCATAGTACTAGATTTGTAAATAAAGAAATTTTGGCCGTGACTAAAAATTAAGTTCACTTTACAATTGGCTCTATTATTGTTCTGTATGAATGAACATAAATAGATTAGATTTTAGAAAGTAATTAAATAGCGGACTTAATAAGAGGCTGGCAATATTCTTCCTTCTACCTTTTTGTTTCAATCAATGTATTTAATAGTGTTTTGTTTGTTTTTTTTGGGTTTAAACGCCGTTTATTTCAACAGTATTTCAGTTAGTATTTAATGGTGTATTATAAACAAAAAGCTTATTGTACTATTTTAAGAATGAAAATTAGAGTATGTTTGGCTGAACAATATTGACTTTCCGATATACGGAGCTCACCTTTAGCATCGAACGTAACCATCCCAAATAATTTCGGAAAGACTAAGTGTGTAATAAAAGTCGGAAAAATATATTATATCAGTAATAAATAATGCCCAATCCAGAAACAGCAAGTGAACAGCTAATAGGGAGAGCGTAGAACTACGGGTCACAGAGTCCCAGTTCGATTCCCGGACGGGGGGCTGGATGGAGTGCCGGGGGGGGTGATGGTTATGATCAAATACATGGTGACAGAAATCATTCATCTCCACCCTCTGAATCATTGGAGAAGTTGCAGTTACTACTTGCGGAGAAAGTTTGTCAGGTGTAGAAAACAGGAACCCCTGGTTAAGTTAACTGCCCTCCTTCACATAACTGACACGCTGCTGAAAACCGAGCGTTAAAAAACCCAAAACACAATAAAAAAATAGAGCATTTGAACAATGAAATCTATGACTCCAGCCATAGTAACTTAACTGTTTATAATTTCAAGCTAAAACAATTTGTAAAAGTTTTAGTTTGTGTTAAAATATTGGCAAGTATATATGTTCCAATGGGTTTTCATTTGCAGTTTAACCAGTTGACTATTTTCCCCGTAACACAATTAAAAACACGTGAAACATTATTTTTAAATTACAGAATTAAACCCGTAACGGCCATTGCACAACGGGAGAAATAAAACGAAAAAAACACTGCGTCATTTATTTATTGATATTTAAGTAACTAAAGCTATTCGCATAATTGAATAATAAAATTAGCAATATAAGCAACTTCAGGATATGTTCAATTGTTAACTTCGTGTGTATATACTGCACAACATAGAAATTAAACAAATGTTAGTACAGTATATGTTATATAAAATATATGTAATATATATATATATAATAAATATATATATATAAAAAAATAAAAGTTTGTACCGGATCTCAATTATATTTAAAACGAAAAAATAAACAACATTACATGAGAAACATAATATAGCCTACCGGAATCGTTAATACTCATCAGGGCAAAAAAAAGACCCATCATTACCCTCTAGATCAAAGTAAGCTGAAGAGTTCATAAGAAATTATAATACCGTGCAATAAATTTTTACTCGCTTTATTTGTACGTGAAATAAACATTTCAACATTTTACAATGTAACAATTTACTGTTACTTACAAATAAATTGAATTGCCATCTCCATTTTCGTTCTATTTGATGAACATCAGATGCAGGTAGTTTAAATTCCGGTGTTTTCCATGTTTCTAGAATGTTTAGTACCAGGTTAAAGTATTTACAGTGTCAAGATACTGTAAAATCATAAATTTTACGGGAAACTAATCGCCGAATATCCCATGTGAGAGTCAACGATGTTTGTACCAACACAGAGGTAAAATTACATCTCCTATTAAGTATCAAAAGTTCAAAACTTAAGACCTCATACACTATAAAATAGTTTTTGAATATTGTGTTTTTAAACTTAGATAAAGCGAGTTGTGTGACTATGACTATCGTCAGTGTAAATAGTTCCGCAGTAAAACAGCACAGCAATTTAGAGTCAAATAACTCTGATTTAGAATAAACACAATTTTTCATAAATATTTCAGTTAATTATCTGGAGGTATGAAAAAATCTTTGTGGTATTGGAAGTCAAATTGATCGGTCTGTCGACATCAGCTTATTGTAAATATCTTGGGTTTACCTCCCTTAATATCAAAATAAGTCAGAGCTGTAGCTTATGAACTTTGCACACTTGTTTACACCATTTGG
The DNA here is from genome assembly GCF_021730395.1 of Mercenaria mercenaria. Taxonomy (NCBI): domain Eukaryota; kingdom Metazoa; phylum Mollusca; class Bivalvia; order Venerida; family Veneridae; genus Mercenaria; species Mercenaria mercenaria. The sequence continues at coordinate 63,872,354 of NC_069368.1, read as the reverse complement.
TAATTAAGTAGATCAAAGAACCGTAACACCCACTTCCAATTTGTTAAAAATATTAAAAGTTATTTGTTCAGGTTCTTTTCACAAGATACTAGAAGATAAAAGCAGTTAAAAACTTATTACAACTAAAATTATCACTAGATTAGAAAATAGTCAAGAATCAAAAATCTAAATCTCCCTGGTATCTTAATAGAACTTAGGGCCCATTTTATCTTACAAAATTGATAATTCTTGATTTATTTTTTTTCTTAAATTTTTTGCTTTAGACCACATCATGATACTTTACTTTTTTATTTCGTAACCAATAATCAATAAGAATGTACTTATCACATATTGCATTAGGTCCAAACACTTATCAGATGAGGTTAGCACCCGTCCGCGATGATTTTGTTTCCGGGCAGTCAATCCATATTTGTCATGATGGTTACAGGCAATAACAGATGGTACAACATAGACAGCATTATGTAGTGTAGTCATTAATGTGGGTCACCATGAAACAACACGAGAACACAACAAATATGTAGACGCTATTTCGCCTCTCGTTATCCCGGCGACCTAAGTGCGCATCTTGTCAATAAGAGAAAAGAACTTGAACTTCAACCACAATAACATAAAAATTAAAAAAGATAGACTTACTCTTTTGGAATACTAAGTAAAGTGTACTTTACATTTTATAAGTACCTTCAATATTAAAACTACATTACAAATTGTTTATATACTTCCGGATTTCAGTCGGAAGGCGAAACAATGATAAAATATTTTGTCTTTCTTGTTTAAGCTGCCGCCATCACAGGGCAGCTCGAATACATAACCAATGCTATTTCGTACTGTTGTCTTATTTCACCGCACAACAAAATGAAAAACAAACACAAAAAAACGCTATTTTTTATGTACCTTACGTGCTGTTTGCCTGGCGACTCTACAAGGATGAGGACCCGTACAAAAAAAGGTCATTTAACACCTGGCTTATAATGCTTTAAAATTGCACTGAATCCAAATTATTGTTTTGCTCATTTAGTTCTCATCTTTACAGGATATTAGACAATGGCCAGGATATATGCTCTAAACTGTGCGGAATCTGAAAGGGTCAAATTGTCGAAGATCACTGCAACCCACATACAGACTATTTCAATCAATAACATAAGATAGAAATAACTGGACAGTACTTTGTCAAAAAGGCAGCCCAAACCCCTTGGGATTAGTGTTTATGTGAGATGAACATAAGGGTTATAATTAAAAGGACAATGTTAGCAAAAACCCTTTAAGCTAAAACGGGTTCCAGTCAACAACTATAAAATGGATAGGTACATCTGGCTAACAGCCTATCATGTACTTGTGAAGATTGCATAGCTGGTTAGTGGACTAAATAAAAAATGATGGAATGAAACAAGTTACGAGAGACACTGTCAATTTTAACATTTTCAAGTACGTACAGGGTCATAAACGTCCTAAATAACAAATATCAATTTTGCTTGCATCAAACGTGAAAGAGATATTATGGCCCATACTATTCTGACTAAATCTTGTGAACATTCGATAAGAACATTGCTTAAGTATACGAAGAACGAAATTTTGTAGATGAGGATCTCTGCATGAGTCTTTAAAAGGACATTATCCAAAAGTGTATAAACTAAATGTTACTATGGTCACAATGGAAAAATAGTTGTATGAATTTTATCTTAAGCATATAATTTTACTGATGTCACAATGAATACTCTAACAATTCTCCTCAAAAGATCAATATACAGTAACAAGCATCCTGAGCCAATTACATCTTTTTTATTTGAACTTCATACTCACTGCACAAAAATAGGTCACCATGAGTTTAGACCCGAATTACTTGTAACAGATATTTCTATAATGGTTTTTCTTATTAGAAAACGGAATTACGTAATAGTTATCATCTTATTGATTATTCCTGTCGCGAATAACTGAAACTGACAGAACTAGATAAGCAATAAATCTATAGCACGTGTTTAGGGATTAGATATGTTTTATATCTCGTTATAAACATATCTGAGAATATAGAAAAATTAATGACTTATATCAATTGAAAGTAAGATACCGAATCTTCCATACATCTGTCAATCATTGGTCAAAAGTAGGCATTATGCAACGGTACACTGTGAAGGAGAATGACAAAATTTCTTTTGTTATTTCACATTGCTATTAACATAAAAAGGGGGCGTTTTATAACGAATTCATCAAATGCATTTACCCATCAGCCTGCTGGCGCAAGATATACTGCCTTTTGCGACCAGTGTTCAAACCATGATCCAGCCTATAACTGCCCCATGCAGCTGTTATTGTTAAGCACTCTTTGCTATTCATATGATAAATTTATCAGAAACACCCATTCAAATGATTAGTGTTTCTGCCAAACAAAATTGTGAAAAAACACGGTAAAGGTAAAAAACAGCAACGAAAGATTGTCATGCTCATAATACAATTGTTTAGGAACTGACCAATTTAAAAATTAATGACGAAATATTAACATTGAAACATAATATCAGTTTTGTTCCATATATTTAATCGGAAATATTACTTAATTTACTGAAGAAAAAAGGCTTTGGATTATTTATTGTTTGTTTAGTGAAACAACATGCTTTTTTCTTTCGTATATGCTTAATGACATATCTGCAGTACGTTTGTTTTTTTGCGGTAATCGAGCTTTGCTGGAATGCTATACTAGAACTCTAGTCCACATTTCGTTAATTATAAAGAGCTGCGAAAAATACATTTTTAGTGTAAATAACTAATAATCCATTATATTGCATGCTCACAGTTACCTCTGCTCATCTTTGAATTGAAACAAGGTAGCTAAACTGCGTAAACTATAATAGTCAAGATCATCACCGGCGTCCATTTCGTAACAATTGGTTATCCGAATCGTTCTCGTTAAATTTGATATGATGGTACAATATTATTGCACACATTAACAGCACTAATGCAGAGAATAAGAAAATGTATGCATCCATTTTTTTAAACCCAAAACCGCATCAAGAGAAGTAAATTGATAGCAATAAAAGATCATACATTTTGGAATATTGAATTCAAAAAAAAACAGACTTTAAAACTACAAAAAAAAGGTCATACAAACCATAATCCCAAATCCAAACTATTACAAATCTGATAGAGGGAACATTGAAAGGAGACTGATGAGAACACAGGAGCGAAACAGAAGTACCTGCCCCATGTCAGGTCTAATAGATGCAAATAAAAGATACAGGGATGGAAACGAGCAAATATGCCAATGAAGTCACATGTGGGGCCCTGTTTTGATGATAGACGTACTCTATGAACTCAAATAATTGAACAAACAAAATCAGGAAAAAAAAAGAATCTAATAGCATTCAAATCATTTCAACAATTCCTTATATACGTAAGTTCGTAATTATTTGTACCGAAGTTAATACTTCAAATGTAAATGAAGCAAAACTAGTTTCTGCCACATTAAGGATGATCCTTATCAACCCGTTAACCTTTCATTTTTTTCTTTAGAGGACATCTTAAAATAACTGAGTGATGACTATACTTGAATTTGGTTAAAAACTATATCAGCATTTTTGAACATTTGCATTATGCTTAATTTTCTTAGACATTATCAGATATACAAATAAATACGTCTGCTTTGCGCAAAAAGTCACCTAACTTGAAATTTTTATCTGAAATAGACTTTTGCAATTTTGGACATAATAAATATCCCAATTACATTACAATTCTGAATAAGTTATTGTCGAGTAATTTTCACTCTATAAGTATTCTTTAAGGATATTATATAGGACTATCCTAACTACATATACCATGTTGGTAAGTGCAAAAACTGTACTAAGTGTAACATAAATATAGTATTGTGTGCTTTTTTTTGCTTGATATAGTTATTGAAAGTTGTAAATGTCAAAAAGATAGACAAGTGCACAAAGCCCTACTTTAATGGATTTAAATAAATATTCTTTTTTTAAACAGTTGGTAGTAATAAGTTTACTATATGCAGAAAATACATTTACAAAAATTATTTAGGAAACAAATTAGGACATTGAAAACAAGCCCCACAAATTCAAATTCTTCCCCAAATCCAAATGAACAGTGACAAAAATGATAAACCGTCTGAAAATCACAAAAGCCAAATGTGATGTAAAAACTGAAACCAATGTGTACAAAAAAGCAATAAAATTAATGTTTGAGAAGAAAACTCAGATAAAAACTATTTACCACAATTGGGGAAAACTGAAATGAAGTAAAATAATAGAAAGAGGGGATGTGGAGCACCCTCACAGAAAGAGAAACAATTAAACAAATATTATTATTGTAGGAACGTGGATTTATGAGAAACATAAAGAATACATAGTTACACACACAATAAAATCCAGTAATAAAAACAGATTATTTAATAAAAGTATATATAGTACAAGCGAAAACAATCAAGGGGGTATATTTTTCAGTACAAAAGAAAATATAGCTCAATATTGCAAACACTTTTACTTAGATACACCTGATAATTACATGAGTCGTAATATCCTAAGCATTAGGACAAAAAATGCACTGGTGGAATTACCAGGGCTGATTCACGTGGCGAGCATGTAAAATGGCCAAATAAAATGCCCAGAGTAATTTCAACTGATATATCCAAGGGTATAAACAGTTAATCCTAGGGTTTTAAGACACAAATTACTTGGTGACAAACATCAAACAATAAATATCTAGAGAACACAAATTAAACCTCACTAAAATGTATGTTTTATGCTAAAAAATGCCAGTAAAAGAACCTTTTTCCTCAAGATCTATTCTGCACATAAGGTATATCTTTAATACAAAATATAAATATAACATTTTTAAAAAACCCTTAAAGACCAGTGTGACATTTTTTTTTTTCACAGAAAAGTGGTAGGGATAAAAAGCAGTATGAACGTCATTTAAAAAAAATAAGTTTTATCCAGAGAACATAAAAACTGTGACAAAATTACTGTCGGAATCAAATACTGAACAAATTACAGCTGCTTGACTACAACAGGAATTCCCCTCCGAATCATTTCAGTCCAAGAAAATAAACAATTACAATAGGACTGTTTACAGTTAGGTGATATGCACTTGGCCCAGAGCCGAAACAAAATTTATTGCTATGTAGTGGTACAGTCAGAAGATGATGAGATTTCTAAAAGCATACACACAAAATTTTAGAACGTGGCCGCGTCCAAAATTGAAAACTCAGTTACATTCAAACAAAACTAGGATTTCTCTATACACTACTTTCTGTCTCAATAGCCACCACTGTTCAAGATGCTCGTATGAAGGAAAACATACAATATGTTACTCAGCAAGGAAATTAAATTATTCTTAGACATTAAACACATTGCTTCCAAAATTAAAAATCATGATAAATACACAAATGAGGAAAAAAATAAAATGGATGCCTAGACATCGAAAGACCTAGGTTTTGGAGTGATTGTGTACTAAAAAATGACAGATGGTGAGGAACATGTGTCAAGTTGTATCCAAGTACAAAAGGCAAACAGCCCGCCTGCTTAGCTCATAGGATAGCGTTGGGTCTACAGATCGAGCGGGGTCCCGGGATTTCGATCCTGCGGGGGCGTATGTTTCTCCCTGTCCGATTTGAAAAAAGGTCATTTGTCTGGAAACATTTCGTCCTCCACCTCTGATTTATCATGTTGGGGGAGTTGTCAAGTTACCTTGCGTAGAACAGGTTTTGGGGGGTACTGGGGGGTACAGAATCAGGAACACGGTTAGGTCAACTGCCCGCCATTACATAACGTGAAATACTGTTGAAAACGGCGTTAACCCCACAAACAAACAAAAAGCAAAACTGCCTAAACCGAAGTACATGTGTAATGAAGAATTTCGCCAAAGTTTTTACCCTACAAGTATAAAGATTTGTTGGGTACACTGTAAGAGGAATATTATTCACCGCCCTACCATGGCTTCTGCAAAATGTTCACCCATGAATAAACTATACTGTACTACCTTTTTCGAGAATACATTTGTTGTACTATTGCCCTGTTGATTTGCGCTTATGTGAGTGGCAGAGGCGGTCCTTGTTGAACAATTGTTACTTTGGTGATGGGTAAATAAAAGGAAAAATGTGATTTGGCTGAACTTGGCTTCACTTACTACTGCTTCATAAGACATAGAATTTAACAATGGAATAAGTAGTTAAGATGGAAATAAATTAATCACCGTAATTATAGTTAAGAAATGAAAACAATCATGTGAAAAACGGACAGTCTTGTAATTATTGTTTGACTGTCTTAACTTTTTTCTTGTGTTTAAATATTATTAATGTCTTAACCTGCTTACAAATTATATAAAAAATTTTGTTATTAAAAATTGTTTATTCACATGTATAAAAATATCCAAAAAACCCTTTCACAACAATTTCATTGCTGTTGTATTGTAATAAAACTTAAATTAAATTATTGCAATAAGTATTGCTATTCTATTACACATTCCGGCAAACATTGCAAAAGAAACAAGTAAGGTTTGAACTTTAAAAATTGTCAAAATTAAATTATAACAATGCCAGCGGTAAATAAATCTGATTTTCACTTGCTTGTCGGTATTTTTTGTCTATTTGCGTTTTGTACTTTGACCAAATGATAGTTTATAGTTGTAAGTTATCTGGTCACATTTCACTTGTACATTACAAGCTTAAGGAACAACTGTATAATACAGCCCATTGAATTTGCCACCCTTGCTTCAAACACTTAATAAATATACAGGGCAATCTAAAACGTACCAAAACAATGAAGGCCATGCAAAGAATATTGGTCTTATCGCTATGCGTGAACACAAGGTAAAATATTATGGTGTCAGTAACATACATAATTTTTAATCACCAGAAAAATCATAATTTTTGGATATTATGTCAAATAAAACATAAAACAATGGAATTGATCCCCTTTCGAAAACATGTAAGTTGCAATTGAATTTATGGCCAATTTGTTACTAGCCTAACTCATTTTGGCTTATCGTGAAGACTTATTTACAAGATCCGATAATTTATAGTTGTCATCCCCTACTGTGGTTGGAACCAGTTTCTCGGACAGTGACCAGTTCCAGACACATGTAAATCAGAGACTTTTTTCTGTATTTTGGGAATGGAACAACGGGTACCCATGCAATTGGGAAAAACCGCGTCATTGTTGGCAGAATGGGAAATGTTTTACTGAAGCACATTTAAGTAAGTAGTTCATTTACAATAACAACAGAACAGGTCTCCTAGAACCCATGTCAAATCATTAATACTTCATTCATTTATCACTTTTCCATCTGAGCAATCTCTCTTTTGTTACAGTCACTTGAAACCTTAACAATAACACTCAATGTGAGCATTCACGTGTACATTAACTCCGTCATAAATTGAGTAATGGCATTCTCGCAGGACCCAACCTAGACATGTCCCTCTCTTCCCCTTTTATTGCTTGGAGATGGCACCATCTTTACTTGAACATTCTGTTGTTTTTAAAGCATTTCATATATTCTTTTCTATTTTTCTGGCTGCCTTACTATTTTTCGTCAGTATTTCCATGTTGTGTGACATTTTATCAGTAAAACGGAAATTGATGCCCGTGACACACGTATCTCCGATAACCAAGTAATATTCAGAGTTGACCCCAAATCCGCATGCTTTTACAACGGTAGAATTACGAAATGTCCGTGTGTGAAAACAATAAATGACAGTATTTATATTTATGGCGCATATAAATCTTCGTCATTCGTAAAAAATCAACAATGCGGTGCATTTCATTTGGGGGTCCGATTTTTACTTACAGTTTTTAATTATTGGAAATTGGAAATTTTTACTGACGACTGGGAAAAGTGGACCCTTTAGAGCATATGGAACGATAGCCTTTAATATCGGAATTGCACATACAAGTATTGATAGATCAGCTTAAAACATGGTGCTACAAATAAATGTCAGAGTAATAGTTACATAATATGCAGGTGCTGTCAATTTTTGCACTAAACTTAATTCTTTATCAATTGGAATTATCAACCGTTTGTATTAGACGAAATTTAAGTTTTTTCAATAGTCACACCTCGGTTTGTTTTCGTAGCTGCTCAATGAGAACATCAGGTTAGCATCATGTGTCATTTTTGAAGAGATTGAATGAGAAAGAAATGTGTAAAAAATAGTTAAATTACTGTATTTCAATATCAAATTAACAGCTAAACGCCGTCAAAATATTTTCCAGAACTCATGAGTCAGCCATTCCGGCTCAAGGTCAAGGTCACAACTCTAAGTCAAATGTTTTAGCCTTCCATTTCTTGTCGGCTCTATATTCCTACCCTTGAATGGAATTTCATGAAACTTTGATCAAATTCACACCTCATCAGACAATGTGCAGAACAGATTAGTCAGCCAAGGGCCGGGCCGGCTCAAGGGTCAAGGTCACAACTTAGGGTCAAAGGTTACAGCCCTTCCTTATTTGTTCCAACTCTGTAACCCTAAACCTGAGGAATTTCATCAAACTTGGGTCAAATATCACCTCATCAAAAACTCACGAGTCAGCCAAGTCAACTCAAGGTCAAGGTCACAACTCAAGGTCAAAGGTTTGAGTTCTGTATCTCCTAAACCCTTCAAGGTTTTTCATGAAACTTGGGTCAAATGATCACCTCATGATGACGAAGTGCAGAATTTATGGGTCAGCCATGTCAGTTCAAGGTCAAGGTAAAAGCTCAAGGTCAAAGGTTTACCCTTTAACTATCCATACCAGTGGTGGGGGATTTAGCTGTCTTTCAGACTGCCTTGTTACAAAACATGGCATTAAACTATATTAAAGTTTTTATGTGAAATTTTCAGTTTTCATTTCAGAATACTTATACTTTCAAATATTTAACTTAATAGAAATATTATTTCAGAATAAGCTGTTGTTTTTAGCTCACCTGTCACATAGTGACAAGGTGAGCTTTTGTGATCACCCTTCGTCCGTCGTCAGTCCAGCTGTGCGTCAACAATTTCTTGTCTGCACGATAGTGGTTTCATTTATGATTTTATTTTAACCAAACTTGCACACAACTTGTATCACCATAAGATCTCGATTCCTTTGTTGAACTGGCCAGATCCCATTATGGGTTCCAGAGTTATGGCATCTTAAAGGGCCAACATTAGCTAGTTTTACCTTGTCTGCGCAATAGCAGCTTTATTTATGATTTGAGTTTTACCAAACTTGCACACTATTTGTATCACCATTAGATCTTGGTTCCTTTATTGAACTGGCCAGATTCCTTTATGGGTTCCAGAGTTATGGCCCTTAAAGGGCCAGAATTAGCTATTTTGACTTTGTCTGCACAACAGCAGCTTCATTTATGATTTGATTTTTACCAAACTTGCACACTACTTGTATCACTATAAGATCTTGGTTCCTTTTTTAACTGGCCAGATACCTTTATTGGTTCCAGAGTGATTGCCCCTGAAAAGGCCAGAATTAGCTATTTTGACCTTGTCTGCACAATAGCAGCTTCATTTATGATTTGAATTAATCAAACTTGCACTAAACTTGTGTAACTATAAGATCTCCGTTCCTTTCTTTAACCCTCCAGATCCCATAATGGGTTCCAGAGTTATGGCCCCTGAAAGGGCCAAAGATATCTATTTTGACCTTGTCTGCACAATAGCAGCTTCATTTATGATTTTATTTTATCCAAACTTGCACACGTCTTGTATCACCACATGATCTTGGTTCCTTTCTTGGACTGGCCAGATTCCATCATGGGTTCCAGAGTTATGGCCCCTTAAAGGTCAAAAATTTGCTATTTTGGCTTTTAGAGACTTCATTTATGGTTTGATTTGATACAAACTTCCAAAATATCTTCAGCAACAATAAATCTTGGATTCCGTGACGAATCTGTCAGATGCAATCGTATGTTCCAAAGTTATTATATATCTGATTACCTCCCCTGATTGTTATCAAAATTGATTTATATCAGTAAGTACGTAAAGTACTTATTTGAAATTTCATTATTGTCATTAGTTGGACTGTTACAATCAGGGTAGAGTATGGACTGATTTTATGTCAAATTACCTCCCTTTATTTCAAATTTAAATGGGTATATCTACGTAACTAATGAAGATACTGATCTGAAATTTCATTTATGTCAACAGATGGACTTGGACAATCAGTGAAGATACATATTGACTGAATTTATGACAAATTACCTCCCTATATTTTTTTCTAAATGAATACACCTTAGCAGCTTCTAATGAGATTGGTTTGAAGCGTATTTATGTATTCCATGGTAAGAAAAAGTCATATTAGATAACTCTTGATTGAACATTTATCGAAATGAATACTTTACTAATATATTGTTGTATAGACGTGTACTATGTATCTTCTACATGCATATACCAATGCATGATTACTTCCCCTCATTTTAATAAAACTGGATTTATCGTGGCAAATATTTATAGATCTCATTTGAAATTTCATTACTGTCTTTAGTTGGACTGAGGCAATCAGGGTAGATAGCTATGGACTGATTTTATGTCAAATTACCTCCCTTCGTTTCAAATTAAAATGGGTGTATGTCAGTAACCAATAAAGATACTGATTTGAAATGTCGTTTGTGTTATAAGATGGACTCGGATAATCAGAGTAGAGAATTTTTGACAACTTACCTCCCTTTATTTTATGTAAACGAATATATCTAAGCAGCATCTAATGAGATTGGTTTTAAATGTTATTTAAGTCTTCCAGGGTAAGGAATAGTCATGTTAGTACAAAAATGCAGCATTTGAGCCTGGGGCCCTCAAACTTTGTATGGAAATTGGCCCTGACTAGGTCAAAATGGACTGTTACAAGAAAATGTTATCCTGATGGTATTTTATGTGTATGCCTATGTGCTCTATGTCAAAATGTGATCATATCATTTTGAGAAATGGTATTCAGGTGAGCGATACAGAGCCTCTTATTAAGTATTATTGTAGAAAAAGGGAATTTAATACATATGTTGCCAAGGTAACACCCTTTTTTTAGAAAATATGGAAGATTTTAAATTAGCTCTATTTTTCTACTCTTAGATAAGCATCTACAACATACAATTCCATAGAAATATAGGTTTCATTTATTTCAAAATAGTCATTTATTACCAGCAAGTAAAAGACAAGTTATGAAGAAACAATGACAGAAATGAGTTATTGTTATAGTAATTACTCACATTATAAACACTGTCATAAAACCAAACATTTTTATTTTTTAACATGAAATTTTCAGATTATATTTTTGAATACATATGCTTTATAATATTCAACCTATATGAAACACTTTTCCAAATTAGCTCATGTTTTAAAGTAGTATTGTAGAAAACAGAATCGAATGCATATGTTGCCATGGTAACACAATTTGATAATGTTTCTATAGAAAATGTGAAGGATTTTAGTTAGCTAGATATTTGCACTTTAAGTGAAAATCTAAATATTTATTGCAATAGAACATTCATTTATTTAAAAATAGCCAGTGATTACCAGTAAGTGAAATACACAAACTGAAGAAACAGCAGCTAAAACAGTTCATTCTTATGGTTATTACCCCTGTTACAAAATATGTCATAAAACCAAACATTTTTGTCGAGCCCGCTTGCGGAAGCGAAGACATAGTTGTCCAAATGGTTGTTCGGAGTATGTGCGTCCGTGCGTGCGTGCGTCCGTCCGGATTTGTTCGTCCGGACCATAACATTTTAGTAGATATTATACCGTTGCAAGTGATAAAATTCACTTAATATGGACGTATTTCCCATGATGTTTAGCAACAGATAGCTTGTTGGCTATCAGATACACGTGCAGTTGGTCGAAAATTACGTCACTAAAGGGATTATCCACGACTTATGATATCGTAACTAACTAACACTACCTTAAGTTACGAACCCTTTGCGAGGGCGTTAAGAGGTGTTTGGAGATAGCTGAATAACGCTACCTTAGTCTTACCTTAGGTTTATCGTAAATCATACCTTAACTTACGATGCGAATAATTTTTCGAGATAGTGGCCCCAGGTTTGTACTGGTACAGAATCTAGGAACATTGGTTAGGTTAACTGCCCGCCGTTACATAACTGACACACTGTTGAAAAACGGCTTTAAACCCAAAACAAACAAGCAAGATATCACCTCCACAAATCAGTCATATTAAATAAGAAGATATGATACAAAGTCGACGTCTAAGGAACGTTTGAGTTGACTACGAAAATTAGATTTAATTGTTACATGTAAACTTAAAATAAGATGTCCCTTGCTTTAAGGCCTGTTTTGTTATTTCATTGAAGCAATGCAGAGGGTTTCGTTGTGAAATTTTTAATTAAGAGTATTGCCGGAATGTTATCAGACAGCTGTTGCCATATTGGAAAATGGAATACCACAATAGAAAATGATTATGTGCATGTTAATGGTTATTGTCTGATTATAATATGCTTTTTTCTGTTAAAACACGCTTACGCTAAAATGTCATCACGTTAACGGGCGATGACGTCAATGTTCTTTGCGACCAAGAAACAGCGCTACCATATTTTATCTACTGTTTTAGATTAAGGGCATATTAGAATCGAAATAATGTATAGCAAATCGTGTTTTACCTCAATTAATACACTCAAAATCGGTTATACGTAGCCAGAATTATTCCGATGGCGTATAACCTCTTTCCGTGTATTAATAACGTAATGATATCGTAAAACACTGGTTTTCTATAAATTATTTCTTGAATATATTGAACATTCTCAATAGCTTAAGTAACGCTATTGAAATTAAATGCAAGAAAGACTCCTTTCCTGGAAAAAAATCAGTACTGGTGTCATATGAGAAGTCACGTTCGTGACCCCAGTAAGGCATGAATCCACGACCCCTGGATTTAGCGAACAACATAATATATAAATTCGAATACTTTTTTGCGAAAGTTAATATTTTACCATTTAAACATTGTAATATATCTTACTCTCTACTATGTACCTAAACTACTCCGCGACTCATATTTCTAATGAACGTCATAAAAACAAGGGCATGTCTCAGTTTTCGTTCGCGTTCATAATGATCGATAAAACTGCTGAAATAAAATGATTTTCAAAAGAAACGAAAACGGTGGATTATCTTTTCTTTTAATTATGTTATAAAATTTGTACCGACGTCGTGTAACAGGAAAGTTCAATCGGTACACCACACATATCAAAAGTATCATGCTTATCTTTTTGTAGAATTTATTTCCCAATGTGTCATCTTTGAAGCATAGCATAGTGGTGCATAATCCCCTTTCCATGACTTTATCAGCCCATATCAACCAGCAGTTTAAATATGTTGAACAATACCACTGCTTCATGATTTAAACATATCAAAGTGATTGAACCTTTCAAATATTTCCTTTTCATTATCACTATGAATAAAATTAGTAATTTGTATCAGTTAAACATGATTGTATTTGCATTTGGTTGACTTTTGACACTGTTGAAAGCTTTTAAATTCTGAGCAAAGGCTGCCATTGCAGTAGTTATATGAGCTATATTCTACAGCTGCATATAAGACTCGAAAGAGGGCGGTGAAGAATATACATAGATATAGTATACAACAAAAGCACCTCTTCACACATTTCCATTGTCTGTTTTATAGGTAAATACCAGTACGTTAGATCGTTTAGTATGAATCTTTTTTTTCATGTACTATCATTATCAAACTATTTTTAACTAATTGTAAAAAAGGAACGCATAAAAATATAATAAATATGACTTAATTACTTCATTATTCAGACACATTTATACTGATCAAATGAAGCGTATTTTTAAAAGTATAATCTTTTTTCAGTCGCGGGATATCCAGTCCACAGATAGCTCAAATTGACCCGGTAAAGGAACGAACAATATACATGTTCTATATTACGCTTTTTACAATATAGGATAAACTTTTGTTAGGTAAATACTAATTGTTTTACATGAGTAATAACGTTACCATGAGGTCATATTGTTCAATAGATACCGCTCATTGGACTTTCACGTTAGTTCCGCTACACTTACGCAGCGAATTAGCTGCTAAGCTAAAAACTCTCGGACTAGAAATTAACTAGGATGGATATCAAAGAGTAAAATTCACCTTTCAACATAGCAGCCTCTCTAAAGCGCAAACAACAACACACGCACGTACCACAGACTTTTTTTTAAAAAGAATAACACAGAAACACAAAAAAATCTAACACACGATGATTAAATAAACAGAGGAGTACAGTGTGGCAATATCATGGAACAGTCCGGGGCACAACCAGGTCGTGTTTATAAACGACATTTGAATAATGTTTTTTTACTTTTTCATTGCAAGAAGTTAATGATACTACCATTTATAAGATTAAAGTGTACATTCCAGAAAAAAAAGAATTAACCTGCGGCGGATAAAGAATACTATCCGGTCTATGCATCTTTCGGTCAATTAATTTGTACAGCACAAACCTTTTGTAAAAAACACAAATACAGACCATGAAATAACTTTCGAACTATCACGCAATGAGTAGACAAATTAGTTTCCGAGAGTAAAACAGGTTTAGTTGTTCAGTCTTATACATGACGTCATATATATTGTTTACGAAGCGAATTGTTATGTTAGGAACGTTTTCAGTCATACAGCGAATGAAAAAGTAATTTTGTATGAATTGCAGCTTCCCTAGAAAATAAGTCTTAAGCAGTGTAAATCTTATATGAGATGTATGCTTACAGCTTGATCAATCTTATGAGATGTATATTAACAGATTGATCAATAGAAAAAAATATGTATCATTATTCATTTTTATGATTTACGTTTAAGTTAGTTATGTTGTGTGCGTTTGTCTTTTGTACGTGAGTGTCTGCGCTGCTGTTGATTACGTTGTAGGGTAACAGTGATTATGGAACGTTCTATTCCCTTTTGATATTTATTCTTGTTCCACTTCCCCTTCATCGCGACCCCCGCACCACCCTCAACTTTTCTACTTCCTACACCTTCCTCCAACTTTTTCTATATTTGACATAAAATTAAAATGTTCGTGTTGGATTGTTAAGCAACCTGTTTGTAATAGTTTGCCGTTATAACTTCTCTTTGTGTAGGTGAAGACAGACGCAGACCCGGATTGCAAATTCGTGCATTCGATCAGGCGATGATTAACAAGTTTTGCAGCTCTAGCTCTGATAGGTGTTTTTATAAAAAGGGGATTTCAACAAAAATTCTTTACCATCTTTACAAATCTTGAACATTGAAAACACCTCCTAAGTATTTGTTTTTTTTTTCTAAATCTTATCAGATAATAAAACAAATTTTAAATGCAAAAGTTCAATAAGTTCATAAGTTTTAACAAAATCAAGTTGAGTTATTGCAAAGCAATTCAAGAAGGCTTCAATGATAAAATGAAAGGTTAACGGGTTTGTACTGATCGTCCTTATTAGTTTCTGTTTCATTTACACATGAAGTAATTTCGGTACAAAATTTATGACTTATCTCTAAAGGAATTTATGAACTGTTTTAAAAATGTTATTGAATTCATTTTTTTTTACTGATTTCGTTTGGGACAATATTTGAGTTCACAGAGTACGAATAAAACAATTCTATTTAATGATCTCCATTGACATCTACAAATATTTAAAGTGTATAATCCGACTGATTGTAAACAGCATAATATATAATTAATATATTGTTCTTACCTGTTGCGAATCAATCTTAGCTATCTGTGGACTAGATAACTTAATCCCTCGACTGCAGACGATTATATTTTTAAAAATAAGCTTCATTCTATTAGTAGAAATAGATATGAATAATTATGTCATTAAAACACATTTGTTATATTCTTTATATGTACCACAATTTCAATCAGCTGATACATGAAACAGATTCATTATGAACAATCTTAAGTAATTGTAAATATATATACCAATAGAAACAGACAATGAAGATGATTGAAGAGGTGCTTTTGTTGTATACTCTATCTATGTATATTATTCGTCGCCCTCTTTCGGGGTTTATATGCCACTGTAGAATTAAGTTCATACAACTTACAGAAACTGCAGTCTTTGCTCAGCATTTCAAAGCCTTCATCATTGTCAAATGTCGACCAAATTCAAAAACAATCTTGTTAAACTGATAGAAAATACTAATTGCCTTTATTATGATAATGAAACTAAAATAATTGCTAGGTATGAACACTCAAAAAAGTTGAAAACGTAAAGTAGTGGTTCTGATTTACATGTTTAAACTGCTTGCAGGTTTAAGCTCAAGAAATTACAGATATGGTAGGGGAATTCCTTACCACAAATGTATTCCCCAATGTTGCATTTAGCACGTATAGCCACATCCTTCTATATAATTGTGGATTTGCCATGTCTCTATTGATCAAAGATGCCGCAATGAGAGTTAAAAGTGTACTGACTAAACTTTTCTTTTACACCGAAATTTCTTCCCAGTGTTTGGTGCTAAATTAAATGTCGGTACAATTTTTATGAGTTTATTTTAATAAAGTTAATGTTCCGTTTTCTTTGCTTTTTAAAATGATTTAATTTCAGTAGTTTTAATGATCTTAATAAATAATAACGAAAACGGAGACTTGCATTTCTATGACTTTCATCCAAAATATGAGATGTGAAGTAATTTTATGTTAACTGTTGTCAAATCATGGTTCATAATAGAGTGTAAGATATGTTTCAATGTTTATAAATGGTAATGTATTAACTTTCGCAAACACGTATTCGACTTTATGCATTATGTTGTTCATGACATTAAATGTGCTAGCTTTTATATTATTGACAGAGAAAACGTAAAGCTTAAAAAGCCTTTTAATTCCAACGTCTGTTATAGAGCATTGTCCCGGCACACCTTTGATATATGTAATTTAGAAATAATTACACTATCTTTCATATAAATGTGTAGCTTTTATTTGCAGACATTTACCTTTCAAATATGACATGCCTTCAGATACACATTAAAAATTTCTACTTTAATAAAAGATAAAAAATGAAATCAGATATCTGAAATGATAAAAAAGGATCGTTTAATTACACATCTGTTGTGTTTCGTATGCATTTAATCTAATTTTATTCTATCTTGCATCTTATTCCAATAGCGTTACTAACACTATTAAGAGTGATCTATATATTTTAACAAATAGAAGAATATTACATAGCAAATATGTAACAACTAAATGCTCATAACAAATTTATATTAATCTTTTGATTAAGAAATAAAAAATAGAAAAGCCTTGTTTTAAGTTATTAATGCACGGAAAGAGCTTATACGTCCGCGGAATAGCTTCACGCTGGCGTAGCCTGAGTGAATTATTCTAGTTACGTATAGAAGAATTTACATTGCGGTTGGTTACCCGATGATTTGATTTCCGTGCACATGCGCATTTTACGTATGGCAAAAAGACCGCTGAAAAATATGTAAGCCAACATTACATTATCATTATATTAGGAATTGTATTGCCACTACAAAAATACTTTGATTACACAATATATTGTAAGGCATGGATTGATTAAAATACATATGTTACAAATTATATCTTACCAGAGGTTCCGCATATTTTCTTAATTTTGGTCCGTCCGCGAGCATTCTAAAGTCTAGAATCCACGAGCAAATAAAAACATACAACTTATTCCTTACCTTTGAAGATGTAATATTTTCTTAAGTTTTATATGTCAACATATTTTTCCTTCAAATAGAATTAGTATTTTTACTGGACTCGAGTGATATTTATTATATTTTATTACGGAACGCTGCCCTTTGTCAGTGTAGTAGATGTTTTAGTGATATAAAGGAAATTGTTACGTAATGTTATGCAGCTGACATGTTAAAACATAGGTCACCTTGGTGATTAAGACCGTAACATTGTTCGAGGATGTCACCTAATTAGACCGGTTCATAAAAGTTACTGAAGCAAATAAGATTACATTGATGCGCCTTTCTTTCGCCTTTCAGTTAACAATGCCATACTTTATACGCACTTCCAAAAATATGTCACGTGGTTGGGCTGATTTTTAGATAAAAAAAAACATTCCACACAATACCTAAATTAAAAATAAAATCTATAAAATAGGTCCCTAGGAACATTGGTAGAAATTTAATTTTAAAATAATATTGATGTTGAGAAAAAAATAACAAATACTAAAAATAAATGTGTAAGATTTGCATCATATCAGGACTTTATTTTCGACTCGTGTTTATTTACTTACGGGAAATAATACGTAATAATTATATTATCATCTCATCTAATGTTTATATTCTGGATTACTATTATTTTCTAAATTTTACCGAAAATATACTGTGCATAGAAATGAACAACCTTCCATTAGTAGAATGATTAAACTGACAACAGATAATGTGAGTAGAACAACCCCTAACAGGCCCCGTCCCCCGTTAAATTTGACCGCTGCGGCCACCACCCTCACTTCAACCCCTTTGATATTGTTAATTAATCTGTTACCCAGTCGAAAATCTTCAGTTTTTGAATTACTAAAATCCTTTATCGAAAGAGAAATGTCTGTTTCAACTACTCTTCATTCAATTTTTCATTCATAAGCACGACTTTATGTTTCATTATCATATACAAGCTAAGTGCGATAAGATATAAGTTCATGGTAAGAAATATCCATGCAAACATAATCTTTTTAAATTGATGGGAAATGTCAATTTCTAATTTTTCTTTTACCTAAATATGTCGAGATGAGAGATAAAAATTGTTTATTACCTGTTCATTGTGAATCCCTAATATTCATAATAATATGAAGCGCAATAGTTAAACTATCTCATTGTGAGCACGGCAGTGGTGGAAAGATGTATATGTATTTTGTTTTGTCCTGCAGTGGTAATTTATTATAATAAATAATTATATTAATGGAATAGATAGAAATATGAAAGAACTTTAACGTAGTTTATATTGTGCGGTTATGTCTTTTTTTGTCCTATGTAGAGTGCGGAAGTCTGAAAATGTACCTCCGTTGCTAAGGACTACGCTGTGGTTAAATCCCTTTATAACCGATTTTGAGAGTATAAAAATAAAATAAATAAAACACGATTTCAATATACACGATTTCGATTCTAATATGCCCTAAATCTAAACCAGTGTATAAAATATAGTACAGCTCTTTCTTGGTCGCAAAGTGTCTGCTTCTATCTTCGACTTCTGGCAACGTCATTTTTTTTTTTTTTTTTTTGAAAATTTGTATGTATATTTAGGTTATTAAAACAACATTTATAGATTTATAGTGTTGATCAATTACTGAAATGTAATCCATTAATATTTTACACAAAATATCTTTACATTGATATTGGTAATTTGGAAAATGTCTACATTAGACGATTTCTGAGAGCGTTTTCCTAATTCCACTGGTGCTGGTGCTTATTATGTCCCAAAATGATAAAAAGGGCCTTAAAAAGGTTATCTTGGTTAAATAATAAGAATGTATTTATTAGGTTTATTTTGATAGGAGAATCGACGCTGAAATACATTTTCCGTTTTTTTTTTTTTTTTTTTTTTTTTTTTTTTTTTTTTTTTTTTTTTTTTTTTTAATTTTAGCATTGACTTTCAAGTTTCAACTTCGGACTTCTTCTGTAAGATGAAATGTCTGCGCAACTCTTGAAAATTTAGGCTAAAACAATACCATTATAGTAAAATGTGTACATACCAATTGGAAAGGATGACATGTTTTTTATGACCTCAAGCATTTTTGTTAACAAAATCAGTGAAATTAAACTGGATTCAATAGAATGTAAAAACACTTCACTGATTTTTATAGCAATAAGTCGTAACATTTATACAAAATTACCTTTTTCATAGTAGAATCGTGTATATGTCAACTCAACCCGCTATATAATGACGAACCGTATCAGCTCGTTCACGTTGCGTGTGTTTTAAGTGTTTGTTTTTTTTTTCTTAATTTTACTGCGTTATGTTTTAAAATTATTTGTTATGTTCAGGTCAACATTTTTCTAGCATGTTCTTAATCAACTCTTCTTGTTTTATATCATACAGAGAACACTGTTGTTACTTGATCGTCGGCTTCGGCGTAGGTGTTTGTGAAAGATTTGCATTATGTAATCTTTTTCGTAAAACCAGTAGGAGCTGTAGAGCTTTATCTGTAAAATTCTGAAGTGAATTGGACGTTGTATTATAAATCGAAGGCAAAATGGCAGATCAATGCACTGTTATAATAACCCTATGACTTATCATTTGCATAATGACAAAGGCAGAAAAAAAGCGTGTTTTAAAATATGCTGATATTTCTTGATCATACATTTATTCTTTAAATTGTAATCGGAATATTCTGTTTTTCCAAATTTTGGTGCTTCAAAAAAATAACAAAAACCTCAGTTATTGATTTTTAGCTATCTGCCATCGATAGGTATCCCTGAATTAAATGTACGACAGTGACGTAATAATAATGCGGGGTCACTGACGGCGACAAGAACGACATTATAAGCCGGTGGGTGACTTTCTACGGGTATTGCAAAATGCTCATTTAGTAACATAGCATATGTTGCACAAAACTAACTGATACAATTTTTTTCTTTTCGTTATTATAAATTGATGTATTCACAATCATTTCCAGAAAGCTTAAGTACTTCAATGTTCGCAATTAAATTTAGATAAAGATTGACAGAAAACTTTAAAGCGCTAAACCTTTCTATTCGGATTTCTTTTCTTTTCTTGCGCGGCTTAGATTATCCAAGCCTAAAAAAATCCTCGAGTCACATATAACATCAAAGATTAAGATACTGTGATAATAATTAATATCGTATTTCATATTAAACGAAAGAAACTTACTTTTTATATATGTAATTCGAGAAATATATGTATTGTTCTAAACAGAAAAAATATATGTCATATGATTACCGTTATATGATATTACAATTACATTTCATCAATTATTATTCATTAAAACAAGGAAGTAAAAAACTACTTCTTGCCACTGAAAATCAATCAGCATTTATCCCAGTAATGGTGAAACAACCTATGTAGCAAGATTCTGTGCTTGCTGATTTAAATGTGCCAACACAAGAAATCTAAAATCTTCTCCGTTCCTGTCAGTATTGTATTTCATAATCACTAAAATTATCAAACTTCCTTTAAAATATTTGAGAAAATAAATTAATTGCCATGGCAAAATCTTGCCATGGCAAACTTACCATGGTAAAATTTTGCCATGGCAGAATCTTGCCATGGCAAAGTTGCCATGGCAGAAACTTGCCATGGCAAAATTGCCATGGCAGAATCTTGCCATGGCAAAATTGCCATGGCCAGTTTTTGCCATGGCAAAATAAAAAAAACTGAGTTATCGATATGAAACAACATATTTCTACCAATACATTCGTTTGGAAATAGTTAAAATCACTTTTTAAGAAAAATGAAAAAAATTTGCCATGGCAATTTTGCCATGGCAAAATCATGAATTTTCTTGCCATGGCAAAATTATTTTGCCATGGCAACACATTTTGCCATGGCAAAAGACCGATTTGCCATGGCAAAACCGCTTTTGCCATGGCAAATGTAATTTTCTCGTACTGATTAACAAAAAACTAGTAATGATATCATATCAAGACATACTAACTTTAAAAAAGGTGGGTTAATGTAACAATTTAAGGCAATTTTCATTTTTGTAAAGCGCGTATAAATATGGGCTGAATTTGCCAAATACTGGCGTGGCAAAAAGAAACCGGCGGCTATTCAATAACAATGTTTTCGCGCTCTAGCGATGTTAATGCATCTTATTATATATAGTGCGCGTTCCGTGGTATAATGGATAATTCATATAAAACACTGACATTCCCGCGCATTTTAATTGACATGTTTAATAAGTTTGATGGACAAGTTTAAGCTACATTATGTTTAGTGTCTTAAATTCAATCATGTTATAAGACGGAAAAAAACATGTGTTACACCTACACCAGTGACCTTGTATAATTATTGCGTAACAAATAGCTTACAATTCTGAAACTTGAATCTAGCATCCTATCATAAATGTATCTAAGAAGAATCAAATTGTAGTATATTTTACAAATAAAAAATATCTGTGTTGTCATGACAACCGGAAGTCCAAAACATCCATGCACCAAGAGAAGACAGACTGACTAAAAGATAAAAGACCCGTGATGAAACCAGAAAATACAAGGTTAAGTTGTTGCTCAAAATGTTTTCAAACTGTCTGTATGATGACAAGTTAGTGATATTATTCACGATGTAGTAAACATTCACGAACATCATAAACATACTAATGCATATGTTATACATGAAAATTAAAACTTAATTTTTGACGTTTTGTTATAAAATGTTACCCATCATTGCAAGGAACATCATATTTATAGTCTAAAAGATATTGTGTTCACTGTGCAATAAAATTATTCTGAAATTAACAATCTCATAGCAAGTTTTGGCTAGACAAATAACGATTCCATCAAATATCTTTTAAATTTTGTTTATATGGGTTCAGTGCTAAATAATATAATAGACATTAAAACACATGTAGTGTTTCATCTTCATGGGAAGATGTATAGCTGAAACAAGCTCTACTTTCTCTGTTCAAGTTCTTATACATACCCTTTTTAATTCTAATAGAAATTTACTCACATATCAATTTTGCAGATTTTGCAGCAAGCACCAAAAATGTCCTTACCTTGCAATATTATATAATTTCTTCTGTTAACGTCATCTTCGAAGAGCAATCAAGTCTGCACAAGTGTCCATTGACAAAGTGTTTAAATAGATTATTTAATTCAGCGAAACAACCTCTTCACAAAATAACATTTTCTTTCACTGATGTTCGTTCTACTCTACTGAGGTTCATACGGGTTCTACGGGTTGGGGGGGGGGGGGGGATATGAAACAATTCTATTCATATAACCTATTATTGGTATTTATATTAGTTATTAACTATAAATATATTCACATGATGCACGTTCCATGATTTATGATAGCTAGACTATTTATATCACCACGATAAGCAAACATTCCTTTCCTTATAAAGTATCAATTAAAGTGTTGCTTTTCTGTAAAGAAATAATTCAGATTTAATACATAACATAAACATACAATGCAGATTTGGGAAATGAAAAACACCTAAAAGACATTGACCATGATACAGTCAGATAAAATAAACAAGAATATGCACATATAAGTCCTACTAGAAATTTTTGCCAAATCCTCTGAAAACCGGAATCCTCTAAAAACCGGACTTTTGACTTGGTCCGGACAGAGTCCGGTTTTCGGAGTTTCTACTGTATATCTTGACAATATTTACTGCCGTTAGTACCTATGCAAAGTTACGCCGATCAAGTCTGCTCTATAAATCAACACTGAAATTAAGCTTACAAGATTGTCACTTTACGCTTATTTAATTGGATACAATCAGTCCTCGTCTGCTTGTTATGAGCACAATTGATAAGTGAGAAACAAAGTAGAATATGAAACAGCAGGGTGACTGAGACTGTTAAATGAAATAATACTTGCTTACAATAATATTAACTGGCAAACAAGACAGGATACCAATGAATGACACTTTTTAGCAGCGGAGGGTCCATGACGTTTTAGTTCGGAAGGGATGGTGGGCTCCACGTTTTTCGCTTTCCGGCTAAAATCATTATAATTAACCAAGTAAGTGACCTAAATAGATAAGATGTTCACAGTTCAAAATGAAACGTTCGACGTTAATCCACATGTTGTGAAATATTAGTTTTATAAAAAAAAACATTCACTTATTTTATTCTCCATCACTTGAAAATAACTGTTGACGGTAAATAGCATGACTTATTGGCGCTTTCAATAAGCGTACTCGACACAAAATTATATTGTTAAAGATAATCTGTAATTTTCTGATACTTGAGCCGTACAAGATGAAAATAAATATCCATTACTAAATCGTAATAAGGTCCTCGAATGAGATAACCTATAATAGATATATTCTTTAAATGGCTTTCTACCACGATGGTACACCACCTTCCCCTACAATCAACCGCTGATAATATCTTCATATTTATCGTATTATTAACGAAAGGCTTTGTTCAATGGTTATTTCATTGTAAAATGGGTCAAATACCCGTAAATAATATTGTGTCTCGACGGCATCATTTTAAAATGTTGAATTAAAGTGGCGTTAGTAATATAATAGAAAGGCATTCTATCTAATCTAGACTCATTGTTGGTCAGATTCAGTCCGAAAATGGTGAAAAAGGTCATGTTATCTTTTAAAAGAATTATCGGTTGTTTATTTTGTATTAATGTCAGGACAGCATGAGTGTGTTCGAGGGTGGAAGTCCGGAGTAAGGAGAAATTGTAAAATAGGGGACTGGACGATCAATATTGATGATTGGCGACAGTATCAAACTTTAAAATATGATGCTCCGCACTGTTTTTCCTTCCGCATGCGGAATTCAGTCACGGTAGTATAAAGGCATGCTGTATGAACTAAATTTTACAAAGACAGAAGAAACAAGACATGAATGTTTTCATAAGAAATCAGTAGAAGAGGAAAGTTGTTCTTTGTGCTTGTTTGAAAATATGTTTTTATATACATCGTATGAGCCTCATGTAATTCCTAAACAAGTTCTTTTCATGTCGGTCTCCGACGGCTACGCATGTACATAAACACTCATAAACATCCATATTTAAACCATTTCACATGTAGTTCTGCATAAAACGTTTAATTATACGCAGACATTCGGATCAAAATATTTAGCATGTATGTGACAGCGTTCGCGTATTTCTAAACGACAACAATTACTTTTTCGTGCATGCAGATATCGTATTCTTAAGAAGGTATTTTTAGGACATGCATATACTTTTTCAATTAAATTATCTCGTGCGCACGACATTTTTATTGAGCGCACGACGCCTTATCTCTAGCGCCCGATATCTTTTCTCGCCCTTGCGACATTTTATCTTTAGCGCTCAACATTTTTTCGTGTGCGCACGACATCTTATCTCGAGCGTTCGAGATCTTATCTCGTGCGCACGACATCTAATCTCGTGTGCACGACAACACATCTCGGACGCTCTACATCTTATAGATCTAGAGCGTTCGATATGTTATTTTGAGCGCTCGACATTTTATCTCGAGCGCACGACACGTTGTTTATATATATTAAGGCCAGTTGTGTGTATTACGATCATCATTAAAATCATACGACTGTCATCGTAATTGCTTTTGTTTCGTTTATAGTTATTAACGTATCCTGGGTCAGTAATTTAAAATTACAAACTGATAAAAAGGCAGCAAAATTTAGTAATGGCGCAAAGGAATAATTTTTAATCCCTGACAAAATAAATATTTATTATGTCGGTTTAGCCCATATATCAAGGAATGTTCTCGTTTCCCCTTAAAGCTTGCATTAAATTTTGTAACTTTTCTGACTATTTGCGAATTGATACTAACAATTGAACATAATGTTTTTGCTATTTTAACATGCAGGACGCATCTTTAATTATGCCTTTTAATTTAGAAGAGATGGTCACCAACTAACTGCACTGTTCTGATAAACTTGTACTTCTGGGAAGTTCAAGTAACATCTATATAGGCGGAACCCTTATTACCTACTTGTCCGTGTTTTCTTATTGATGATATGAATACACACAAAAGGCCCTAATATATATAGATAAGATGACGTGCACTCGAGATAAGATGTCGTGCGCCCGAAATAAAATAATGTTTTGTGCTCAAGAAAATTTAATCATAAAAAATAAATTCATGATCTAAACATACCACCGAACATTCTACACGTATAGAAATGTTTCAGGACTACACTTTCCATCAAATATTAACTCATTTGCTCATCCCTTGGGGTTTTGGTTAAAAAGAACTGGAACTATCTCATGTAGTGCTTAGGCATCCTTTAGAAAATAATGACAATGAAACGGTCAGGCAGTCGGACATTGTCGTCCTCCATTTGTTCAAAACAGGTGTATTATAAATAATTACTTTATCAACTAAAAAAAAAAAACTTACTGAAAAGAAAATACTTCACAACAGATATGGTTATCATGGTTTAACTTCAGTTCAACTCTTCTTAAAATATTATGATACAACCTAAAATATAACGTTACATTGAAATTGATTGAATTAACGAGTCATGCAGAAATAATCAGCTGTTTATCTAAGTACACAGGCTATTTTGCTTTTAAATAGACATAAGTTGATCATGCAAAGTTAACTGAAATGATGGTTTAATGTTTCATCTTGATCGTATAGATATATTTGCAAACCATAATATGTTAAATCGTATGCAGCGAAATTGTAGTAGATATTGAATGCAGGGACGTTAAGTAAAGGTGCTGGGCTTCATCCGTACATGATAGTATTATATTATTTCATGGTGCTTGATGCCGACTTTCGTGTTATTAATTTTATTTCATTTTAGACTCAGTAATTAACAATAACTGTGCTGGAAAATCCCATATTACATACTGGTATGTAAGATGACTCTCGTGCTGTAAACCAGTTATAACGAACCACATCTACGGTTATTTCTTGCAGGACTTTTTTGTGAAATCAGATAAAAATCAAATAACTTGATAGTTCTTTTTTGTTCATTATACATTCATTGTTGATTCATTTCACGAAGAGAAATAACATTTCAGATTATGACAGAAGACCGGAAAAGTACGCTGATTTTGTTTTTGCAACGTGATTACGTACTTCCTGTTTATGGCCGTAAAATTCATGCGCTTTGTTAATACGCTATAATTTGATATATGTGATAAGAAAGTAATTAGTTTGATTTTATTTTTACTCTCATTTGTTGAGGACGGCACGGAGGAAAATGTTCTGATGCAGATAGAAATGCCTTGCTTTCGTGCAACAACAGGTTAACCAGTGCATTTGTGCATATAAGTGTGCAACTACACGGGCTCTTTACAGATGGACACACTCAAATAATTAATGAAATTTGGACAACAGTAGGTGAGAAACAAGTTACAGTCATTTGAAGCCATGAATAGTAGTTATTCATATCAAAAGGCAAATTAGATCAAGAAAATAAATTTAAGAACAGTCTATAGAAAGATAGTGTTTTCAATAACTGCAGAACTCTAAACGCTTTTAATATGTTAGTGTTTGCCTAGTTACACTACAATTAGGGCTTTATATATATATATATATATATATATATATATATATATATATATATATATATATATGTATAAAAGCTTGCATAATGCTGCTGTTATTGAATGATTGAAAGAATGACTGAAATACCCAGATTTAATGATACTTAAAATTCCCAGCATGATTTTGAGCTTGCTTCATCATACTTGATTTTATTTCCGTTCACATACCTATGCATAGAAACTTGCCGTGAATATATTACATTTCTTTGAAATATAAAATCAATGTGCATGTTAGTTTGCAGTCAGAAAAGTACACTTTACACATGGTATCTTTCCAGGTTTAGAGTTGTGAAGAAAATGTACGATTTCACTGCATCGGGCAGTAATCAATGAATCGTCATATATATATACATGAGAATACATCAAGACACCAATACGCCCCAGATGTTCGAGTATTGCTTTCTGACATGAAAGTATAAGTTATTGATAATCTGAGAAACATACTTTGTTATTGATTTTCAATACAAAGGTAAAAGTAAAAATCATTAACTTAAGTAACTAGTTGTATTTGAAGGAATTCCTAAAATATGAAATGTAAGGGTAGATTTCTCGGAAGCAAAATAAACCCCAGACACATAGAGCCATGCTACCGATGGAACACTAGGGGTCCATCCGTCCGTCCGTTGTCAGTTTGTCCGTCATTGAAATCTTTATAACTCAAACATGTTTCAAGCCAGGTTAAAAAACTTGGTATGTATATAAAGGGCAATATGTTAATTATGTTTGTATATGACTTATGCTTGTAGGCCAAAAGTCAAGTTCTCTATTGAAGGTCATATTAGAAGTGCTTATGCTTCATAATATTTATATACACTGATTTATCTTAGTGTTACACTCAAACTTTCCCAGTAATAAGACAATATGACAACTCATGGCCAATACCTGTCGGTTAAAGGTCATGGTCACTGTTCAAGGTCAAATATAAATGTGTTTCTTCTCCCTTACTTTAAAATGTATTGGAGGACGTTTTAGTACTACAAAGAAATAATTTAGATGATTATACAATTTGTCAGATACATGAACCATTGTTGTCGGTCAAATGACAAGGTCACTAATGTCAACATCAAGTAAACTTACTTTTTTTCACTTGTAGGAACAGTATATTCACTGCAAAACTCGGTCACTTGCTTTCATCTGTCATTAGCACTAAGAGGGTCCAGCGGTTTGTTTTAAATAAAACTAAGCTAGTTTAAGTTTATACAATGTACCAACGTTAAGATTAATTTAACTATGGAATTGAAATATTTGAACTTTTAGTACAAAATGTAGGAAGTTTTACGTATCAATTACGGTGCAACACCAGTTTATTTTATTTTTCTTGTAGCATTGTACATTTCCTATGCACACATAGATAGATTTTACAAATATTAAGCAGGAGAGGAAATTGCTAAGAATCAAAACAACAGTTTTTTTTTATACTGATTCGTCAGAGGGTAAAACTTTCTTTTTACAGTAAATGAAAGTAACAGTAAGACATACCTGCATCTATTAACAATAGCAAAATTTTATTTATGAATTTAAGTAAAAATACGAATACCTTTAAAAATGACAAAGTGCCGTAAAATACCATCTTATATGTAAATATAGTCCAAATTCTGTCCAGGTAAAAATTAAATCCAGTCAGAATAGATTCCACAATGTTTCACACGGTTCAAAAGTAATATCCAAAAATTATAATTGATCTCTTCAAAGATAACTTTTTAAATCCAGTTTTTTTAAAATATAAATCCTTTAAATAATCTTTCAAAGTATTAGATATTCAAACTGATAAAAAATTGTTTTTAAGAAATACAGGAAAGTTTCATCAATATCTACAGTCTAGCGTCTTAGGTTCTAAGTTCTAATATCAGACATCAACCTATTTATTGTATCATTGAAGGTTCCAGAATTTCCATGTCACGATAAGAATAAAAAGAACATTCTGGAAAATTCAAGGACAATCCTTTCTAAAAATAATTGGCGCACACTGTTTATAAACACAATAGAATATTCTGGACTAAGGATAACATGGTGTAATAGCCATATTTCATATCTTGTAACTGGATGGTAAAATTTAAATGAAATTTTGTCACTTTAAGGACATTCAAAATTAAAATCTTTTCACAGAGAAATTTTTCAATTTTTTTTATTTTTTGGGGGAAATAATCGGTATTGAAGTTTACATTGGTGCCTATGGGAAATATATAATTTCTTTGATTATGAGAATCTGAACTTGAGTTTCGAGAAAATTTTAGATAGAGAGCTGCATTATATGATTTGTCCAAGATACAATGATTTAAGAAAAAAGTTGCTGTGTAAATCTAAAGAATCGAACAGAAATTTCGATAACTTGTCAGACCTAGAAAAGCCTACATATGTAGTACAAAATCAATATGTTTATGTTTTAAAATTCTTAGTTGAAAGCATGAATAGACGGAGATTGTATCTTTATAGAAACTAACAGAAAGCGAAAAAAAATGAACTATTCAAATTGTGAATATGTTTAGCAACTTGTTATATATTTATATCTAATGTTCTGAATTTGTGTATACGGAATGTGTACATGTAAACATTATTGTGTTTCAAATTAACATTAGTATCAAATTAACATTACTCTTGAGTTTCAAATATTTCAAATGTGTTAGTTAAGACGGAAGATATGTTAGCAAGATCATTTTCATAAGTACTTGAGAAACAGACAATAATTTGAAATTACATTACTACTTAAATAATTAAATTAGATGTACATATTGAGTAGTTATGTAGTTGTAAATACTATTAAAACATTTATCACATAATGATATATTGCAAGTTCCCTGTTGATAAATTTCCACTTTTTCGCATGTTAATTATCTACTGCTATTTTTCATCATGTACATTGATTTTCGAAACATTTTTAAAATTTAAAGTGACTTTTAGGCCCAACTTGGCCTGGTGTTGTAAAATGTAAATTGATATGTATTGGTATTGTACATAACACGATGTCACTATAATAAAATTTACTTACTTACTTACTTACTTACTTAATTACTTACTTACTTACTTACTTACTTACTTACGAGTAGAAAGACATAAGAAAAGAGAAAATCACATGAAGGAAATAAAAGTACTTTATAGCTGAACTTGTATTACATTATTAATTTCTGGTAAGGTAAGATTAAATCTATTTTATGAATCATGGTCACTGACATTTTATAAAAATTGAAAAGATAGTAATAAAAGAGTACGATGATAGGTCAAGAATCATTAAGGGAAGAAAATTGTTAATTTCATTGACATTATAATAGCTCATTGATATACAGTGTACTGATGCTTACTGAATTCATGGTTTTTATTAGATTTTCGACACATTTGCGACATAACAAAATGATGAATTAGGTATTATTATCCCTATACGGTCACGTTAGCTTAGAAGGTACAATAGAGTGTCGATATTTTAGGAACGTTTGAGCACGATTATGTAATTAAGAAAATAAAGAACACGGCCGACAGTGTAATTTACGCTGTCGAAATAAGATGCAAGATGGAAGGAATTTCAGCTCCATTTTAAATGATAAACATTAAAATATTCAGTTTAACAGTACTGCTTTATAGTTTTCGATATCTCCTGTCATTTCCTACATTTTTTCTTAAAATGTTTTTTTTTTCGTGTTTATCTGAAAGCATATGATTTTAAAGAGTGAATGTATATCAACAAATGCAATATACAATTGTATAGGAAGAGCAGTATAATTCTTAAACTGAATATATTAACAACAAAAATGTTGCGGGATGCATTCTTTACAGGAGATGTTGCAGCTTAAAGCTGCAGGTAGTGACTGCATGTATAACTTGTTGTTTTCTCTGTGAACAGTATACAATGTAACACATTAAATACTCTGAACAACATGATATCCAATTTTGAATTCTTCTTTGCGTACGTGAATATATTTATAAACATTAAAGGTATTATCTACTATGAACCACAATTTGACAACAGCTAACTCTAAAGAACACCGCAATTAATAAATTCGAATGAACGCGTGTATAGTTCTGATTCGTAATGATCAATAAATGTACTGAAATAAACGAATTGAAAACAATGCATTAAATTGAGGTAATAAAACTAGTACCGACGTTTATTAAGTACAACATACTGGAAGCACTTTCGATGTAACAGATAAAGTTCAGTCGTACACCGTTCATAAGTAGCATGGATATTTTTCTGTTGTAGAATTCATATCTCAATGCTCCATCTATGGTTATAAAAGACATGACAAGAGCAGGACTATATAGAAGTATGTTGATATACGTGCTAAATTTGTATTAGAAACATGGAATTGGGATGGCAGGTATTTCGCCAGCTACTATCAACTAGCGGTTAAAATATATTAAAGAAAATAAGAATCTTACCATTTCATCTTACTAAGATGCTCCTACCTCAATCATTTAAGTTCCATTATCATTATCTACTTTAGAAGGCACACTTAGATATATTGTTATTGTAAAGTAATTGTGATAAACGTAAATTTAAAAAAATAAGATAAGGATGTTTCAATTACTTATTTATTATTCATTCACATCAATTTGCTACTGATCGAGAAAAAAAAGTACAATCTTTTGTAGACGCAGGGTTAAGGTATCCAGTCCAGTATTTACTCGGTCAAGGCTATATATTGGTTCAATATTTTACTCTTGGATAGACTCCCATCAGATATCTAACTGTAAACATTTGCGGCAACTTTGTAAAATAGTTAATAATGGGTACCCCATTTATCACTCGTCTTACTCTTAAAATGTACACATCGATTATGACACTCAGCCCAAAACTGTTGGACTAAAACTAGGTGAGATATCCAAAAATGAAATCCACATTCCATAAACGCAGGCCTTCTATACGGACAAAACCAAAGCAAATACACGAAGACAAATGAAGAACAAAAGGAACATAGTTTGGCCTCACTATGGACCTGACAGTAGCACAATCATGTATGTATTTAAATAAGATAGATTTTTATTTGTTTCAAACAAGTCAAAGGTATCAATATTTATTTGGGAACTGACAATGCACATACAAACAAAATTTAACTCGAGTCCTGTGACTTAGACTTTCGTACCGATGACTCCAGTTACACAAGAACTATGTCTTATTTATCACTCTGTAATTATGTAAGATCTTGAAGATCAGCCATTAACATTTCACATTTTATTCAAGGAGAAGAAACTGATATCGGACGACAAAGCATCACCAAAAATAATACGTCCGAACATATACAAAATCTGAGAAACATGTATGCTGCATAACAAAAAGATCAGTCACCTTATTCTTCAGACACAGGGCATATCTCAGATGAGTTTTACAGACAATGTATTTCTTATCTAGACTTTTGGAAAAATCATTGACCCCGTTTCGCCGGCCTCGTCGTTAACGACTAGTTCCCTGGTACGAAAAATAAACATTGGATGTTAACATGTTTCGTAAAAAAACAACTGTTTTGAATGCTTTCAAAGTCCAAAGTCGTTGGCATTTAAATAAAGACCATCAGACAATTTTGAACTACAACGCCATGAGCAGAAAAAAAATAGGAACATAGAAGCGATTTAGTTATCGGGGTCTTATACATGACAACATGAAAAGTTGGCACATTTACAAAGAGCCATGTGCTACTGTGAAAAATTATGCAGCAAATCTAAATACAGTTTTGTGTAAATTGAAACAGCCCTAGAACAAAACTCTAAAGAAATTTATATCTTATATCCTTTGCGCACCGGTAACGTAGTGAAACAGGTAAAATTTTTGAGTCCTCAAAAACGGGCCAATATTTAGAGTGAATGCCTATAACGCTTTTAAACGGGGTATTTTTTTCTATCCTCAAAACCTGGCCCCATTTTAGCGTAGGAACCCTGAAACGTTTATTTTTTGTTTTTAATTCTTGAAATTGAAACGTGTATTACTTAAGCTTCTAAAAAGCGGACATAAAATTTTATTTCACTATCTTAATATTTTACCTTTTAAATTCATGACAAATAAATTTTGTTAGCAATGTATTGATTTAAAATACCCTTTTTATCGATATAAATCAATAAACTGTTAAATTTGCATAATTTAAGCATTCTTAAGAAAACCCTGACCTATTTAAATTCCAATCACGCATAATAAAGCCTTATAAGACAAACAAAAGACTTCCTTAGATTTGGAGACAATATATGGGTTATCTCGATAAAATTATAAAAGTGATCAATGAAATCAATCTTAATGGTAATATCGATCATTATTGATTATTTTAATATTAGATGCTGACATTGGGGAGGGCGGGTGGGGGTGGGGCGGGGAGGTCACTTATATAGGAGATTTTCTTTGCCTTTAAGCAAACTTTTTTTTCATGTGTAATTTAACATGTCTCTAAAATTTATAAACAATATGAAAACAATAGGCATTTTGTATGCATATGCCGACAGAGTTATCGCTTCTTTTTTTCGAAAACGATCGTTTTCATTGTTTCTAATGCGCTTTTAAATTGATTTAACAAGTCTTAAATGCGTGAATATGATAAATACTTTAAGTGTTAAGGTGACATAAGACGGTGAATCGTTACATACAGCTGGGATTATATTTCCCTCATTTAACCTTATTAACCTTTTTTTCTAAAACTATATATACTCAATTCTGATAATGGTTTAAAGCACGTTTTCGGGATATGCTTAAATAAAAAGATTCCTAGTGTTGATAAAAAATCATTTGAGTTAAGAAATGAAGTTGGTTGTTTGCGGCGAAATCGATACATCATGTCTATATTCCTTCGTTCCATCGACGAAATTACGAATGCCGGATGCTATGTTTACCTTACTTAACTAAACAATAACTTCTCCAACATGTCCAAGACAATTGTTTTTCTGGAATTCATTTTTGAGCAGTATTTCTTTTAGCAATATCCTGATTCATAACGAAAAATAGTATATATATTCAATAACAAAATTTCACTTGATGGTGGAATATTTAAAATTTGACACAAGAAATGCCAGAAAATATAATCATAATGAGATGTTTTTCTGCAATACATACTATTTCTAGCCACTTCGGCAGTCATGTAAAACGTGCATTTTGCCTATTTGATATATCTGTATTTATAATGTATGTATTTTCTTAACTTTTCAACGTATATATATATCAAATATTCTTTCTACATAATTCATAAAATAAAATTAATATCAACTTTCTTAGTAAAGAAAGCATGGCGAAGATACAACAGTTCATAAATATTAAGGCGCACTGATCAATGGTAAGGACATATTTGCGTCTGACTGCTAAATTTGAGTGTAACATCAATTGTAATTCACATCTAGACATGTGCTACTTTTTTCGAATTAGGTACGTAGAATAAGCATGTTTAGAAATAAGCTCTTACTTTTTATGAACATTAAGTTAATGGCAACATGTAATATAATTTTCACCTTCTGTACTGATGTCTGATCTAATAAATATGTCGCACAAAGTATATCGATCTCCATTACAGACGAATATAAACCATTTACCATATTGATATTTTCTCTGTTTAGTTTAGTATACCAATTCGCTTTAAGTGTGCCCTCCATCACTCATTTTTTCCATAAAACGTATGTTGAAAACTTTACATTTTCAAAATAAATACAAAAATGCTGTAAAATAAAACGCCCTTTTTAACGAAATTGGAAGACGGAAGTCCAATTTTTGTGCTGTTTTACATATGGAGTGTTTGTGCTTATGTGACACATTATAGAGAGAAATATAATGCATGTCATCAAAGTTCTACATTATTGCAAATAGGGATTCGTTTGCATATGAAGTATTAAAAATGTGACTTTTATTTATGCCACATTTTAGAAATGCGTTATGTATGAGGGTTGATCAAGACGTTGTGTCACTGCGTCCATTGCGCGTTTATTCGTACAAATTATATAAAGATATTAGCTTATTCAGTAATGATTACACAATTAAATATTAATTCTTTTGGTTGTCATGTTTTAACTGCACAGGTCTTTAAATTTTACCCTTGATTACATTTTATCTTCCATAATCAGAAAAAACCAACCAATCAAACACACTTGCAAATCTACACCAAAAGGGTGCACATAACCTTTTGAAATAATAGTGATGTGAAACCACGTATATCAGAAGTCGGCTGTAAATAAAGAGGAATAACAAAAAAGAAACAGTAATATCATTGTGGGTTAAAGCTCGCTTGTAGTACCGAATCTTGTTCTTACTTAGTGACAAAATATCAATATCCGATGTTAACAACACAACGTCAATGACTTGTGGTGATCATCGTTACCATGATTTCTGTGCATTTCTATAAGTATCGATAAGTATGAAAAATTCAAAAAGTATTTCAAATATATCAGGGTAACTTGGCAGGAGTTTTTGTTATTTTCTTTTTATCATACCCGTTTTCACGGCTCAAGTTACATCATTCTTGGACCAACCCTCGTATATGACTTGTCATTTCATAATTTCAAAACTATTTTCTAAATTTCTTGCAGAATCTATTAACATCTCTAAAGCTGTCTGACCATTTTGAATGCAATCTATAATCATCAAAAAACGCTGCGTCAATGTACAAATGTACAGATATTCACGTTTGGTGGTTACAATATATTGAATGCAGAACTGTTTGCTAAACACCGTGCGCAACGGTTTGTAGTGATCCTGCAATTAACATATCAATATATAATTGGGTCATTCCATGAGAAAACCTGTATTAGTGAAAAAAATCATAATTAAGATAGCACAATGTCCATAAAGAACCTTTTTTTACCGTTCAGGGCCCATAAAGCTCCTAAGGAGAAAACTTAGAAAAATCCTTAACTTTGTAAAAGTTCCTAAACAACATAGCACAAAAGAAAATTGTAAACTTTATAAGATTTATTGATAATCTGCATTGCTATGCCAGACTAAATGTGACAATATTGTTAGACATTCCAACTATGTCGGCGATTGTCCACAAAATGCTTTGAAACTTTTCCCTAAGTTAGTCCCTTAGGGAAAATTTTCACTTAGGAGCTTTATGAATACGGGCCCAGATCTGAAAATTTGAACTAAATATCTTTTCTTTTTCAAGAGTAATTTTAAGTAAGCCACCTAGGGCATATTTAGACGTGACATTTACAACGTCATGAAAGCAGTATGACGTCGCAAGCCATAGCGTGTATTTTTCAAGTCATTAATGCAACAAAATTTGCATAATTATCTCTTACTAAGCATCATCCGTTTAAATATTAGGGACCGTTTAAAATGATTTGACTGAAAAACAACTTAAGTGCATACTTTTGGTTTCATCACACATCCAACTGCACGTCTCTATATTTCCATGATTCATTGTCACTTTGGAGTTTCCGTTGTCATGACAACACAAATAACATACATTTGTAAAATATGGTTACAATATAATTGTATCTAGTTTTTACAGCTCTAGCTCTCATATGCTTACATAATAAGGTAACTTAAACAAAAAATCTTCACCAACGCCACCGACATGCAAATAACGACAACACCTCATAAATCGTATAAGCTAAATGCAATGAATTCTTCATGCAAATGTTTATTTAAGGTGATATAGTTTTAACAAAATCAGGCTGAGTCATTACACAGTAATTCAAGAAGTCATCAAAAATAAAATTAAAGTTAAACGGGTTCATATGGATGGTCCTTATAATGGCAGAAACTAGTTTCTGCTTCATTTACATTTGATGTGATTTCGGTACAAATGTTACGGCGTATTTCTAAAGGAATTAATGAACTGTTTTTAAATGCTATTGAGTTCATTTTTATTTCACTGACTTTGTTTGTTACAATATTTGAGTTTATAGAGTACATTTGTAATCATTTGATTTCTGCTCTCATCAAACGGAACGGGACCGCCTGTGTCATCAAGTATATTGCATCTGGAAACTTCAGTATGATTGGTTGAATTTGGATAGGTTCTCATCTGAAGACCTGACTAGGCACGGATACTTCGTTTCGCCCCGGTGATACTTCATTAGTACTTCTTTTCATTCCCTTTCCAAGGGACATGTAAATAAAATAGCTTCGGGTTCTGATAATTGTATGTGAGACTTCTTTCGTAGATTTTAAAATTATTTAAAAAACATTCAAAATTTAAATCAAAATCTTTAAATTCCTATCTCTTTTCTCTTTAAGTGTACAATTATATCATAAACTTTCTTGAAATCTGTCTGAAAGTGCTAATAAGGTACTGGGTATAATTGTACAAAATGATAAATCATCATGTTGAAAAAGGAGATTCACATATTATTGATTTCTACTTCAAGATCGAGTTCCAACTGCCCCCATTTAAACAAAGATACTTTTTAAAGATGCTACATGGTCTTCAAGCAATCCGTGGGAAATTGTCCATTTTTTTCCTGTTTGAAGATATTTCGGGCCAAAAAAAGGAGACAAGAA
The DNA here is from genome assembly GCF_021730395.1 of Mercenaria mercenaria. Classification (NCBI taxonomy): domain Eukaryota; kingdom Metazoa; phylum Mollusca; class Bivalvia; order Venerida; family Veneridae; genus Mercenaria; species Mercenaria mercenaria. The sequence continues at coordinate 63,834,869 of NC_069368.1, read as the reverse complement.
CTCAAGCGGCCCCTTAAAAGCACTAAGAATGACCTCTTGAGCAAATGTAAGAGTGGACATCAAATCTTGATAACTCAAACAGGTTTCAGGCCAGGTTCATAAATCTTGGCATGTATATTATTATGTTCGTACATGACTTATGCTTGTAGGTCAAAGGTCATGTTCTCTATTAAAGGTCAAGTGAAAAGTGTTTACGCTTCATGATATTCATATACATTGATTGATCTTCTTAGCGTTACACAAAAACTTTCCCCGTAATAAGACAATATGACAACGCATGACCAATGTTTGTCGGTTACAGGTGAAGGTCCAAGTCCAATATCAAGTATAGATTTGTTTCTTCTCCGTTACTTTTATTTGCATTGGAGAACTTTTGAGTACTACAAAGAAATTATTCCGATGATTATAATATTTGTCAGCTGCATGAACTATTGCTGTCGGTCTAATGTCAAGGCCACTAATGTCAAGGTCAAGTAAACTTGTTTTTCTAACCAGTAAGGACTTCCGTATATCCACTGCAAATCCCGGTCAGTTTTTTTTTCATCTATCATTGGCCCTGCGAGGTGTCGAGCGGTTTGTTTTAAATAACACCAAGCTATCGTTATACAAAGTACCAGACACCAACGTTAAGAATAACTGCAATATGGAACTGAAATGTTTGACTTTTCAGTACAAAATGTAGGAGGTTTCACATATCAATTACCGTGTGTCACCATTTATTTTATTTTTTTTTTATTTTTTTTTTTTGTAAAGCATTTTACATTTCCTATACACACATCAATACATTTTACAATAGTCCAATAACAGTTAAATTGTTTATTGTTTAAAATTAATATTTACATATTTTATGAACCATGGTCACTGACATTTTATTCCCATTTGAAAGACAGTAATAATAAAGTACGATGATATGTCAAGAAACATTTAGGGAAGATAATTGTTAATTCCATTGATATCATAATAGCTCATTGATATGCAGTGTACTGATGCATACCGAATTTGTGGGTGTAATTAGAATTTCGACACATTTGCGACATACAAATTAATGAAATAGATGTTCACTATACGGTCACATTAAATTAGAAGGTAAAATAGATAGTCGATATTTTAGGAACGGTTGAGCATGATTATGTAATTAAGAAAAATAGCTCCTGTTGAAAACTGTATATTTAACATCATGTATCCTCTGATTTATGACGCATTTGTTATATAATTGAAGTGAGGAAGAGGGTTTAATGATATACATGTTAAGAATGTTTCATGAAAATCAAGAATCACCAGTTGTCATCGTAGAAAAGCAGTATTAAATATGAAATGAAATACATAAGCAACATCAATTAATTGTATCAAGATTAATAAAGTAACATAGCATCAGATATTGTTGTGCACGCGTCACAGTTCATGCCAATTTGTTCGAAATTTAGAAATTGCTTGAAATATTCAATAATGGAAATAGAAAAGAAGATATTAAGTTATTGTGTGCATTTTAGGAACTTTTTGCCTCTACAAATACTTCTTTTTAAACAAAATACACTCCCGACAGTGTTATTTATGCTACCGACAATTAAATGCAAGTTCGAAGGGATTTTCGCTTCATTTCATATGATACACATTAAAATATTCAATTCAACAATACCGCTTTATAATTTTCGATATCTAATCTCATTTGCTATATTATAAGTCCTAAACTGAATATATTAACAACAAAAATGTGCCCGGATACATTCTGTATAGGAGATGTTGCATTTCAAAGCTGCAGGTAGTGACTGCAAGTTAAACATGTTGTTTTATCTGTGAACTGTATAAAATATAACATATCTAATATTCTGAACAACATGATATCTAACTTTGAATTCTTCTTTGCGTATGTAAATCTATTTATTAACATTATATATAAAAACATATTCTCTATTATGAACCACAATTTGACAACAGTTAACTTTAATTAATAAATTCTAGTGAACGCGTTTATCGTTCTCAATCGTAAAGTCCGATAAAAATACTGAAATAATTTGTATTCAAAAGAATTGAAAACATAAGTATCATGTATATATTTCTTTTGAGAAATTGATATCTCAATGTGCCATCTTTGGTTATAAGGAGCATGGCAAGAGCCAAATAATATAGAAGTGTGTGAATATAAGTGCTAAATGACTTTTGAAAGAATGACATTGTGATGAGAAATCCCCTCCCCTCAACCGTGATTTCGCCAGCTACGATCAGCTAGCGGTTAAAATGTATCAAAGAAAATACGAATCTTACCATTTCATCTTACTTATATATAAAGACAATGGTAAATCACGATCCGACCCAAGCAATCAGAGGCTGATAACATTACTTTCAGTAATCTAAAAAAAAATGACAAAATTTTACATGATAACTTACATGGTCGGACTTCGAGTACCTACATATCATTTCCAAATAAACAATAAAATACTTACAAGAAACATACTTGGATAACAGCTTCCAATAACTTCGAAGAAACAATTTATCACAATCTAGATCTTAACAGTAGAGTATATATTCCAATGCTTGACAAAAGACAGGCACTTCACGCAGTTTGGTTAGACGCTATTGTCTATAAATTAAAACATTTAGGCATTCGAGGTAAAATGTTGTCAATACTGGTCGACATCCATTCTCATATGGCAAGCTATAATTTTGTAAATAACACTCAATCATGTTTTTCCCGGTAAAACAAGGAATTTGTCGAGGAGGAGTTATCTCCACTTGGATGTATAACCTTTTTGTAGACGAGCTCTTAAACACGTTAGAACAAAGTGGTCTTGGTACATCCGTCCTTGGTCATCAAACAGTTAACACGACCCTTGCCGATGATATAGCACTCTCAGCAACTAGCCCGGGTAAGTCCAGAAAATGTTTGACATAACTTACTGCTACACATGTAGATTTAGATATTTAATTAATGCTAGCAACATTTTCGTTATTGAATTTGGTAGACAGTCACGTACTGTGAACCCACGTATCTTAAATATTGGAGAAAATACAATCAAGCAAACTCAAAAAGTAAACATGTAGGTATACATTTGAACAGTAAATTTAATGGCCAATACAAAGTTGACAATGTACGCCAAAAAGCGAAGTCTTCATTATTTTCCCTCTTATCGATTTATCTTGATCCGGATTACATAAACTATCAAAAATATGCTTACCGAGACTATTATTTTGGGCCAAACTATGGAATTATCTAAGAAATCAATATTACATTTACTGGTAAAAATGTTCCTTAGGTTTGCAGCTATAGAGGTTCAAACCTTTGAAATCAGAACTCGAACTGAAATGTGTCTCAGCATGCTTGGCTTGAAATCCCTCCAATCCGAAGTAGATAAAACAAAGCTGTGTTTCCTAGGCAGTCTTTGCAATATACCAAACTAATTGTTAGTTAAAGAAAAATTAATGCGAGGCTCTTAGGGTACATATGTAGGACAGGCGACAAAACTAGAAGGATATATTCCTGATGTTGTAATTATCCTTACCAAATATAGAATATCGCATTTTCTCATTGACTATATCCAAACAGGTACTTCGAAGAGAAAAATAATTGGAATAGTATATGCAGAACTAGTATTCAATCTTACGAAACGGAATTCTGGCGTTCCCACATTAAATATGATAATGATTTTAACAGATTTAGATTTTTACATACTACTATTTGAACACGCTTTAACATGGGCTTGTGCAACCGATAGTGATAGTTTAGCTTATGCACATATAGTTAGCAAGATCTGGATAACGAAAATATCTGAAAGGAAATATATGATTTTATGTCACTTTTGTGGAATGTTATTCACCGACTCTCTTTATCACATACCCTTTAATTGCCCTAGAGCTGAAATCGAACGACACTTATTCTATAGGCGCATTGAAACTAAGTTTGGCCAAGAAGTGATATATGAACTTAGAAACTGTTCAAATGAGACTAACTTGAAGAAACTTATTGGTAAAAAATGGATTTAATTACTCATAAAACGTACCTACACACTGTGAATAGCTTTTTCCTTTGTTGCAAAATGTTGTAATATCACACACCTATAAGAGTTAAACGATTTCTGACCAATTATGGTACTGTTCACATTTATACCTGTGTACAAGCTGTATATCATTAAGATTAACTTAATCACTATTATTTTAATGTGTATTTGTAAAATATGTATCAGATGAGCCTAAATTGTTCAAGCTAATTTTGTATTGTTTATTGCTTTGTAAACGATGAACTCAAACACATCTGGTATGTTGTTTAGCAAATATTTCTACCTATAATGTACCTCTGATTATTTCCTTTCTGACACTAGAACTCAATTTAGTTTCAGTCGATACTTTACGCGGGCGACATTGCATTAAAAGCTCTTTGAGACGTAGAATTGTATTACCATTGTATACAAATCCTTTAATTCTTGAATGTTCAATTCCCTATCATATGGCCTTAAACTGCTTTGGTACGTGCGCTTATGTTAAGCAATTTGCAGTTAATAAAAGCTGATTTTGTGATCTTGATTGTAATAATTCGACTCGCATAAACTTATTCTTTTTTATGAAAGGCGTTAAATAAATGCACGGAAAAATACGCCAAAATCTGTGTCCTATTTTGCTGAATATAAGGGACTTATGAAAATACTGAATAAATTTTCAAATTGCAGAAATGAAACATCATTTATTTGTCTTTTCTGCAGCAACGTCACAGCCACTAAAGCGGGTGTTTCAGCAACATTATTATAACTCTACACATATGTGATCCTGCAATTGTGGTTCTTTTCCGTGCCATATCTAAACAATTCAAACCTATTGTTTTATGTACTATCAAGTACATCACTGCAGTTGTGTTCCCACTTTTCAGTTCAATTAAACAGAACGAGAAATAGAAAACAACATTTTTTCATCTAAAAGTCTGCATATATTATACCATTTATATACTATCCGGATACAT